>NC_133879.1:3563948-3621448 GCF_044706935.1 Curcuma longa
GAAATACCTTGATAAAGTTACTGCAAATAATGATCAAAGCAAATTAAGAAAAATGAAATAGCTCAATTCAAACAATCTCATACATAGTTACTCCCCGGCAACGGCGCACAAAAATTTGATAATGCCCACAATTTAGTTTCTTGCTTTATTTCCTTTTATACTTTATTATGTTTTCTAACCCATAAACCCTCTACTTACTTTTTCTTGTCTTTTTTCTTTTGAAGGTTTCATCGATATGGAGGAGTGTGCCTACCTTGAGGAGAGGAAATAGGCAACTAAAGGCCTAGAACATCTTCTGAGCTTCATTGGGTAATTTCTCTCCAAATAACATTTCTTCTCCATTATTATTTCTTTGTTTTCATTGAGGTATAGAAAAATGTAAGTCTGGGGGTTGTACATATTTTGGGTTCTTAGTTAGATTTTGTTATTTCTCTTTGGTTTCTCCATGCATAATAAATTGAAGCATCACTTATCATTGCATTGATGGTTTGTCTTCTTGTAAAAATGCTAGCACTCTCACTTAGATTTCATTGATTTGATGCTTGGAGTTGGTATGTTTGACGATCTGATTTTTCCTATCCTTAGTAGCATGAAGTGAGCTATGTTTTTATTGAAAGAATTTGAGAGTTGGCCTAGTTTTAGGATCTCTCTACACTATGCCTAAGTTTGATAGTAGAAAGTCTGAAATTAGTCATGAATCATTGAACCTTTAGTACTTGCGCTTCTAAGGTGATCTCTCAACTACATTTTGGTTACTGGATAAACTCGGATCATGGAAGCTCACTTGGAAAAATCAAGATCCCAAAAAAAAAAAAAAAAAGAGAGAAACAGAAAAAAAAAAGAAAGAAAGAAAGAAAAAAAAAGGAAAAGAAGAAAGATATAAAGGGATAAAAAATAGTGTCGTGAGTGGAAACTGATTAGATACCCCTTTGAGACTAATAAAGGTTACTGGGGAAATATCTATCATGTTTCTCTTGATACCGAGTATTCCTTTGAGACCTTGTGTAGATGGTTGATACGCCCACAATTGATGTCACGAATGAGCGTCAAATTAGAATTTATAATAAAAAACCTTTAGCTCACAAACAAACGTAATATAGGGGCCACGAGTCGTATTTTCCAAGGACTAGTAGAGAGATTGTATGAATCAAACTAAGATGTCGTTCTTTTTTGGGTTGTTTATATAAAATGGGGGTTTTGAGATTTTTAATGAAATGTAAATGAAACATGAAATTAGAAACAAGAAACAATGTAGTATTTAAAGAAAGAAACTAAAGCAACAATTAAAGACAAAATCATAGAATTAAGCTAAGGTTTAACAAGTAAATGGAACTTGAACTATTTCAAAAGTAAAAACTCAGAAACATGGATTCAATTTAAATTAGCAATGCAAAGAACAGAACTTAGGAACTGAAGCATAAACTCAAAACACACTTTGAACTAATGACACATTACCTAACTTCATGATCCATGCAATCAAGAAACATACAATGTAAACAAATTAAGCTAAATGAAATGCAATCCCATGAACAATGACAATTACAGAATTCAAAGCATCAATTTCTCTAACTCAAAGCTCCGGATGTTAAACTTCAATTGCTGCTTAAACTCACAAAATTCATATTGATACACTGCACAATGAATTGATACGGAACAGTGACAACAACTTTACAAACTCAAGAATCAAATGCTAAGTGGGCTAAATCTATGAAACTTACGAGTATGACAAAATGAAAACTAAGCTGATGCAATCACTAGATTAATGAAATCAAATTCAGTTCAACAGGAAAAACAAATTTCAGAAATACAGAACATTCAGAACAGCACAGAAATTAAACTAAAAGCTTCGGATCTTCCCTTTCAAAACCAAATCTAATCTAGCCGTCACACTAGATCTGGTCTATGATCAGAAATCCAGAGAACAACTCCAATTCTCAGCTCACTTGAATCTAAGTTGCATCTGATCAGCCACAGGGAACGCCCTTGAATTGCAAAACAAAGACAATCTAGAATCTGATGATCGAGCTGTGATCCTTCAAATCGCTGGTAAGTTAAAGCTCAGGAACCTTCAATAACCCTCGAGGAACGCCTCCGAGTGTAATTTATAGCTCCGATCAGCCTGGATCTGAAAATCGCAACTGGAATCTGCGGCGGCAACGAACCTCTGAAGAAAACCCTCAACAGAAGAAACCGAGCCCGGTTCGAGTGTCTTATCGCCCGAAGCAAGAGGAAAACTAATGTAAAATTAACCATCAAATTAGAAATATAATGACCATCAAATTATGATTCATTGACTTTGATGAAGCGATAAAATGATTCAACTTGACACTTGAAAGCCCAAGGCCACATTTTACACCGAGCACGGAGAACTAACTCTTAGGCCACATTTAAGTGATTTTAATGTTTAGCTCACCAATGAAACTATAGTGATAGGATTGATTGTGATTCATTAGATATTATGATGCTCCATTATTTCAATTCATGAATCTAAATGCAAGTTTTTGCTTGAGGACAAGCAAAGGTTTAAGTCTGGGGGTGTGATGAGCGTAGATCATATATAGTATTTTAGCTTTGTTTTAACGCTCATCTACTTGCGATTTATTGCATATGCTACACTTTGTCACACCTTATTCTTTTATATTGCATATTTTACTCTTTTGCTCGGAGATCTGCTCTTTGTATATTTTGCTTGACAGGATGTGATTTAGAGCCAAAACGATGCATTATTGATGGTGGAGAGAAACAAGAAGAAATGGAGAAGAAGGAGCAACAAAGAAGAACACGGCCGTGCCTACCAGGCACGGCCGTGCCTCTACCCGTGCCCACTTCCAGAGCAGGACCGTGTTTGGGCCGTGCCTATTAGGCACGGCCGTGCCCCAGTTTTTGCCAGATCCAGCTAGGGGCCGTGCCTCAAAGGCACGGCCGTGCTTCATTCCAGAGTCGCGCCAAGTGTAGGCCGTGCTTCTTAGGCACGGCCGTGCCTATTTCCAGAGGTGCGACCATGCCAAGCCGTGCCTCACAGGCACGGCCGTGCCTATTTCCCGAGGCACGCCTGCCCGAGGCCGTGCCCACTAAGCACGGCCGTGTGACGGAAAGTGCTGGGGCGTGTCTACCTATCATTCTGGACTGCTCTGCAGACTTAAAGTAAAACGGGCATATCTTTCAGCTCCGATTGAACCATGGGCCGTGCCACCCCTCAAAATGAAGCTAACTTCAAGATCTACAACTTTGCTTCAGGGTGTACAGAACGATGACAGCTCTAGGCCGTGCTAAATGGCACGGCCGTGCCTCCGAACAGCGGCCGCGCTGGGTGCTCTGCCCAAACTGCAGACCAAACTTCGAACCAACATAACTTTCGGCTCAGATGGAGTTATGGGTCGGTCCACCACCCAAATTGAAGATAATTCAATGCTCTACAACTTTGGTTCAGGGTCCAATTGAAGAAAACCGGGTTTACTAGGTGAAAAACCCATTGAGGCGGAGCCTTGTAAACCAGGGACAATCTGGGCAGTTTTGGGTGAGTATAAAAGGTGGAAACAAACCCAATCTTGGGTTATCTTGGGTCATTCTCCAAAACCCTTGGTCTTGGCTTGGCGGCAGCGTCTCCCCTTCCTAGGGGAGGCCCTAAACGCTCCATCCTTCGCCGATCCGCCCTCGCCAGTCCATCTCCACAGTCCATCCTACACCGGAGCAAGAAGATCTTCAAGAGGATGCCCACGCTTCAAAGATAAGTCTTCCCCTTTCTTTGGTGGATGATGTTTACCTTGCATACTTCTTGTAAACTTCTTGTAATGGAGTAGATCCTTGAGTTTAGGATGTAGGATGAACATCTATGTAATGATGGTGATGTATGAACTAGTCTATGTTATTTTCCCTATTCAATGAAATGTTTACCTTTGTTTCATGTGTATTGTGCCTTGAACGTGTTTGATGAAATGTTTGTGTGAGCAAATATGCATGATTATGAGGGGTAGATTACTTTGTAGGGAGATCCTAGGCCGTACACCGGGGCGCTTCGTGACAGGAAGAAAGCCTTGAACCGGGCGAGTCCGAAGTGATTCCTACATAGTGGTAAACCCCCATAAGGGATATCTAATGGTTGATGGCCACTAGGACAAGGTCCTTAACAAGATACCCTGTGACAGAGGGTAGGAATCTAGTAGTATTCCGGGGCGCCTGAGTGACACAGGAAAGCCTTGAACCGGGCTATCTAGAATCACCTTTACTAGAGGGCCACAACATAGGACTTCAAGGTCAATTGCCAACAAAGCCTGACGAGGTAGAGTTGGTATTTTGGTTAGAATCCCTACAAGGTGGTAAACATTGAGAGTTAGGGAATGAACATGAATTAGGGACTTCACCTAGCATGGATGTGAAACCGAAATCCTAAACTTATCCATCTCATCCATAAACCCCAAGCCAATCTCTCTCTTTCTGTCACATACACAACAACAATCCTCAACCCAACCGTTTCCTTTAGAGTCTAGATAACTATCTTAGTGACATCACTATAGCTAATACACAGTCCCTGTGGATCGATATCTTTTTATTACTTGACGACACCCGTATACTTGCGGGAGCCTATCACTATACAAGTGTTAGGAATTAAGGACGACATGGAGTGGATGATGGAAAATATAGGATGGATGGAATTCTTGAATTTTCGTCTTCCAACATACCCAAAAATTACTTTAGAGTTCCTTAGTTCCTTAGAGGTCCATTTCACTGATGATGGTAAAGAAGAGACGATAACTTTTAGAATGTTCAATGTTGAGTATACATGGACCCTAGAAGAATTTAACAACTATTTTGGAATGCCGAATGGATTAACTAGAAACTTTGACAGGAGATTTAATAGTACCAAGTTTTGGAAAATGCTTTCTAATTCTGAAGAACCATACGATCCTTCAAAGACTAAGGCTTCCTTGCTACAAAACCCAGTATTTAGGTATGTGCACCGTGTCATGACTAAGACTATATTTGCTAGAGCTGATAGCGACGGTGTAGTTAGAAAATTAGAATTGTATTGCATCTGGGTAATGTTGCATCAAGTCGAGTTTGATACTGGTTTCTACTTTCTACAAAACTTGATCAAAATCTCTAAGTCCTCTACTGGGGTAATAGCTATAGGAGGCCTTATCACTGTCATTGCTTCAGCCCTAGGTTGTGAATTGAATGAGTTAGAGGCTGTTCCAGGCAACACTAGAATTGATATTGATTCGTGCCTAGCGATGAAGATGATATGTAGGACCGAAGGGGGTTTTGGATTTAAATTGCCTGATGGATCTTCTTTTCCATTACCTCATCCAGGAACTACAATCAGAAAGGCCGAGAATTGGATCTTACATACCCCAGTACCTAGGCATTCCCCCTCCTATCATGAACCAAATTTAGAGCAAGGTCATGAACCTTCGTATCACCAAGAGACATCTTACCATGAACCATCTCACCCTGAGACTGAGCCTGCACAACATTCTTTTGCACATAGTAGGGAGGGCTCAGTTTATGATTTTTCTGAATTGCGTACCACCTTAGACACACTCCATGAAGAGCACTCTGAATACCAACATCAATTGGAGACTTTTGGTGCAATGACTCGGGAACAGAGTCAGGTGGTACAAGACCATTTTGCCAGGGCCGATGAGTTCTATTCTTCGGTGAACGATTTCATAGGCCATCAATACCAGGAGTGGAACAAAGAGGAGGAATTTAGGAAGGCCATGGATTTGACTCGCCAACAGGTTGCTGCACTTTATCAATATCATGAAAGCTTAGGCAACCTCCCTCGACTTCCTAAATTTCCTCCTAGGTAACTTCCTCCTCCTCCTCCAGACTACGGAGGAAGATGAATGAAACAAGTCTGGGGGGATATAAAAAAAAAAATTCTCTCATGTAAATAGTGTAAATAGCTTGCACTTTATTTTGAACTTTGCTTTCTTGTCATTTATTGCATAATCTGGGGCTTGATTATAATTTTCATGATTTAATGGTAATTTTTCTATTAATTTGATTTTAATTGATTTTAGGGCTCGAATTGGATCAACTCAAGCTCAACCGCGGTCAAATCGAGTCAAAATTGTCAAATTGATCGAGCTAACATGGAGGATATGACTTAGATCGAGCCCGATCAAAATTTCACAATTTTTCAAAACCCTAAGAAGCCCTAAAGCTCAGATCACACGTGCACCGTCGGATCAAAAACGGACGGCCCAGATTCATTGATTAATCATCGGTATATAAGCAAAAATTTTGAGAATGAACAGTGGCTGCGCCTCCACTGTTCATCGCCTTCCTCGCGCGTTTTCCCCTGCCCCGCGACGTATCAACCAGGCCAGCCCCTTCCAATTCTTCCAATTCTATCGTGTTCTCTGATCCTTGAGGAGGCCGGAACCAGTCCAGTGGGCAGCAATCGGCGGCTGGAAGCTCGACGCCGGAGAGGGTTTCATCGGCGCGGCACTCCCCTGATCTCTGAAATTCCGGCGAGTTACGGCGTCTTCAGCGACCAGAATCGGAGGAGGGGTTCTCCGAAGGTTTTGGAGCAAGATTGAGGGGCCTGAGACTTCACCGGCGTGAGGAGAGGAGCACCATTCCAGTTTGCAACTTCAGATTTTACCGGCGCACGACTCTATTGCCTGGGAAAGGGTTTTTCTCCGGGTTTTTTGGAGCTGTGGACGCTGGCACGAGCTCATTTGATTGCATTCCAGCTTCTTGAAAGAATTTCGGAGACTCTCGTGGTTAATGGCGGTTTGTTTGACACCAAACCGAGGAGCACGAAGAGGAGGAAGATGCGGATGCGTTTCTGAACATTTCATTTCTGAATTTGCAGTTTCAGAGTTTCTGAAAATTTGATTACTGCTCTTTCTTTAGTTTGATTTGATCAAATTTAGTTCAGTACTTGAATTCTTGATGGTTAATTGATAGTTTAGTGGACATGGGTATGGTTGATTGTTATTAATGTGCCTTTGCCCGAGACGGTCAAAGATTTAAGTGTGGGGGAGGAGGTGTTCTTTATCATGAAAATTTTTGAAAATTTTCAAAAAAAATTGGAGCTAGTTTTGGATTTAATGCTACAAGATTCTGGATCTTCAATTTTTTTGAGATTGACCTACCATTTGGACTGCAATTGAAGTGTTTCAAGATGATAAGTTGATCAGATTCATTTGAGAATGAAGAAAAAAAATGGAGGAGAAGAAAAAAAAAATTGAGAAGGGTGCCAAAACAAAGGAGTAATGTGCCAATTTTGATTTTTGAAGCTTCGTATGGATCGGTTTCGATGGCAATTGATTGATCTATATTTCTGGAAATGTATTGAGTTTGGAAAGCTAAAGAATTCAGATCAGAAGCTGCTGTGACAAATTGAATTCAGATCACTATTTCAATGGAAAGTGAATGGAAATTACTTCTTACTTAACCTGCTGTGCCAAATTATTTGAAGCTGTTTGAGCTGTAAATTGAGAAGCTATTGAGTGTAGAAATCAGTGAAAGTGGCTGATACTTGGTACAGGTCAACAAAATGTGTTTAAGTAAGGATGCTGAAATTAAAGGAGTATCAAGCAGGATTTTAAAATGAAGTGCTCCAGCTGTAAAGATAATTCAAAAAAAAAAAAAAAAAGAGAAACTGAATTTTGATAGCCCTTGCTGATAATAAGCTGTGAAAGGCACGAAATTTTCAAATGATGCTTTATTTAAGGCTAGAATCATAACAAATCAAGCTCAAATCCCCTCACAAATCAGATCTTGATACAGCAGAGCAAAAATTCAGATCAGCCCCAGATTTTTTCAGTTAAACTGGAATCAAATTCTAATGTTGTAGCAGCTGACTTCTCAGAGTTGAGGAATCAGATATTTTGATCAGGGACTGAAATCTAAAGAGCTGAAAGTTCTGGAAGGCAATGAAACAGCAGAAAAAAAGAAATCTGGAAATGGTTAAGTCCAATCTGAATTTTTGAAGTCTTGTTGATCTATTTTGATAGAACCTACTGAAGCCAATTCGATGTAAATCTGTTAAGTGTTGAAAGAATTGCCAATGGGGTGTAATTGAGAAGAAATCAGGCAGAGAATCATGTTGAAATAGGGCTTAAACTCAATGGAAACAGATTTGATGAAAAATCTGAACAAGCTGTTGAAAGGGTGCTTTATCTCTGATTAGCTTGTTTGCAACAAATCAATTGAAGCTCATTTGAAGAAGTAGGACTGAAGTATAAGGAGTTATTGGTTCCAATTCAGATTCGAAATGCAGCAGAGAAAAAGAAAAAAATTGCAGCAGAAAACAGAAAAGAAAGAAAAAAAAACAGTTTGGAAGAAGAAAAGAAAAAAAAAGGGTTTGTTGCTTGGATTGATTCTACAAGTCATTTGAGCTCAATTGAAGAAGTGGGATTGAAGTGCAATGACTGTTGGCATCAATTCAGATCAGAAAGAAAAATGAAAATCAGAAAAAAATCAGAAACTCAGAAAAAAAAAAGAGAGAAATGTTGAATATTTCAAGTAGAGTTTCAAGAAATTGATCGGTTGATGAACCACAGTAGAACCTACCCCATTTCAGTTGCTTACTAAACAACAAATTCAGATGTCAAACCTTCAAGATGCAGGTGCAACAGAAGAAAAGAAAAAAAAAATCAGAAGCTAACAATTTTTGAGTTTTCAGAAATGCAGTTTTGAGTTTTCAGCTGGTGTTCTTACAATTTTTACGGCACTGATCCGAATCTGGATTTCACGGAAATTTGCATGGCTATTATCCTCATCAATCAAGCTTCATTATGCAAAAAGAATGGAGGCAAAAGAGCAAGAAACAAGAGAGAAAAGCAAGATTTCGTTTTGAGAAAAAAAAATCAGTTTTTCAGCTCCATTTTTTCAGCCATGTTCCCTAATTTGCTGCTATTAATCCGAATCTGGATTTCACGAAAATTTTGCATGGATATTAGTGTTATCAATCAAGCTTCATGATGCAAAAAGAATGGAAGCAAAAGAGCAAGAAACAAGGGAGAACAAGCCAAATTTCAAATGCAATTTCAATAATTTTCAGAATTAAGCATGCAATGATACATTGAAATTGTGGTTTCATGTGAGGTGAATTTTGGTTCTGTTGATTGGATGCTATTTCTTATCTCTTGTGAAATCTAAATGTGAAAGAATTGGGCTTGATTCGAAGAAGAAATGCAAAATGGCACATTTGGGTGATGAAAAGAAAAGAAGAAGAAGAAAAGAGGAGTTTGTATCAAGAAATGGAACCTCAAAGAATTTTCATGATGATTGGTTGTCATTTGACTCAAAATTGTGAAAGGTTTCATGGATTTGAAGAACACACTTAAACAAATGGATACAAGAGAAAGCAAGAAGAAAAAGGGCAAGGGTTCATTGATGGCATTTAACATTTATACCCATGTCTACCACTTCCATTCACTCTTTTCTTGAAATTTCTTTTCTCTTGAATTTTATTTCTAAATTCCTATTTCATCCATTTCAGTTCATGATTCCTTTACATTTTCAATAAGCCTAGTATATGTGGATTCCAAATCATGAATGGTAGTGGAGAGTAGAAAACAAGCAAGCCTATGGAAATGCATGAAACCTAAGTGCTTGAGTGAGCTCCATCTCCTTTTTGATCATAAATTAGAATTAGGGTGAGAGCCACTGATTTATCTATTGAAAACAACCTCGTGAGATTCAGTGTGATGCATTTTTCTCAATTAGTCAAGAAGGGTGAAACTTACTATGCGGTTAACCAAATACAAGTCTAATCCATGGATTTAAGCTTTTGAGACTTTACAAGCTTAGATAATTTTCTTTTAATTGTTTCTAATCATGATTGAGGATGATCTAGGGGGGTACAATCCTAGTTTATTTTGTTGACTTGAGCGGGACGCTCAAGGGTAAGTGTGGGGGAATTTGATGAATTAGGGTTTTATTAATTTTTAATCGATTCAATTTTGGGCTTTTACATGAAAATAAATTATAAAATGAATCGATTTGATCATAATTGTCCTATATTGCATAAATTGAGGTTTGATTATAATTTTTATGATTTAATGGTGATTTTTGGCATTAATTTGATTTTTATTGATTTTAGGGTTAAATCGGATCCAACTCGAGCTCAACCGCGGTCAAATCAAGTCAAATTTGTCAAATTGATCAAGCCAACATGGAGGACATGACTCTAGATCGAGCCCGATCAAAATTTCAGAATTTTTTGGAAACCCTAAGACTGCCCTAAAGCTCAGATCAAGTTCTGACCGTTGGATTCAAAATCAACGGCCCAGATCCTTGATTAATCAGCGGGTATATAAGCCAAAAACCTTACCCGATGAACAGTGGCTGCGCCGCCACTGTTCATCGTCCCGCGCGCGCTTCCTCTGCTCCGCGACGTACCAAACAGGCCAGCCCCTTCCACCCTCTTCCAATTCCATTGTGTTCCTTGATCCTTGAGGAGGCGGAACCGGTCCGATTGGGTATAATCCGGCAGCTGGAAGCTGCGCGCGACGGAGAGGGTTTCTCCGGCGCGCCACTCCTCTGTTTTCTGCTCGTTCCGGCGAGTTACGGCGAAATCAGAAGCTGCGAATCGAGGAGGGGTTCTCTGAAGGATTTTGGAGCAAGATTGAAGGCATCAGCAACTTCATCGGCGCAAGAAGAAGGAGCACCATTCCAGTTTGCAACTTCAAAACAGCACTCTGCAGCGACTCTATTGCTGATTTCGGAGAGGGTTTTTCTGATTTTTTGGAGCTGTGGACGCTGGCACAACAACCAGCGATTGCATTCGAGCTTCTTAAAAGGATTTCCGATGACAGGGTCTCCAATTCGGCTTGTTTGACACCAAACTGAGGAGAACACGAAGGAAAAGGGAGGAATGGGATGCGTTTACTGATTTTCGTTTCTGCTGTTTCTGAACATTTCTGATTTCAATTGAATTTGCAGTTTTCAGATTGTGTTTTGAGTTTGATAATTAGTTTTGAGCAAATTTGTTTCTGCTTGCTGGTTTTCTGATTCTGTTTGATTTGATCAAATTTGAGTTCAGTATTTGAATTCTTGATGGTTAATTGATAGTTTAAGAACTTAGCTGTTTGTTCAAGTTGTTTAAAATTTTAGGTTTGGGTTTCAATTAGAAAATTGTAGTGATTAGTTAGATTGCATCTAGTTCCTTACTTTTTGATTCAATTTTCAGTTTTGCTAGGTTATTTCTTGTTTAAATTCAATTACTTAGCATTAGCAGTTTAATAAATTTGTTCCCTCACAATTTATTTGCATTGCATTTGCATACTTAGGAGATAATTTAGTTTAATTCATATTCCATTTTTTCATTTCATTGCATTTCATTACATTCCAATTTTTTTACATTTCATTTAAAAACACCAAAACCCCATTTCATATCGAAAAACCCAAAAATACGACACACCCAAGCTCGATTTAAACCAATTTTCTACTAGTCCTTGGAAAAACACGACTCGAGGCCCCTATACTTCATTTATTTGCATTTATCGTGGGTTTTCGATAAAATCTATAAATTCTAATTTGAAGCCCTATCGTGACACCTAGTTTAGGGCTTTTCAAATTTTGGCGCCGTTGCCGGGGAATAACTAGTAGAAATTGTTTGATTTTAGCTTGTGCATAGTTTTCATTTCTTTATTTCTATTTTTCTTGATTTGATTGTGTATCTACTTGATTCTTCATCATTGTTGGTTTGCAGGTGGAGTTTGATACATTGATTGAGAGGATGTGGTACGGAGACTCATTTTATCATCAGCAACCCTCTCAACAATTTCAACAGCAAAATCAACTCCAATTTCAACAAGTTCAGCAACCCTATCATCCTTATCAGCAAGATTTTCAGAGTGGACATCCTCAATATCAATTCCAACAACCTTATCAGGATTTTCAACAAGTGAACCAACAGTTTCAGTATCAAGAGCAGAATTTTCAACATCCATACCAGCCACCACAACAATTCCAGCAAAACTACAATGAGTTTCAGCAACAATCTCAAAATTTTCAGCCTCAATTCTCAAATTACCAACAACCACAATTTCAGCCACCATATCAGAATTTTCAGCAATTTTCCAACAATTTTGAGCAGCCTTTCCCATTTCAAGAGCAACAAAACTCAGTTTCAAACCAAGTCGACTATGGGAATTCCATTGAAATGATGCAACAAGTCTTACAACAACAACAAAAGAATATTTTGACACTACAAACCATGGAAAAACAACTTGAGCAACTTGTAAGCGACATGAACAAAGGGCTAGCTCAAAATTCAAATTTTCATGAAGAAATTCCAGCAGCTTCATTTCCAGCCCAAAACAGCCCTGAAATTGACTTTTCAGCATCTATTGATGGCCAAAGTTCAAAACCAAGCCCCTCCTTAGTTGATAATCCAATTTTGGCGGAAGAACATGAAGAAAACCGAATTTTTGAAGATGGAACAGCAGCTACATCAACTCAAAAATCAGTCCCAAATTCAACGAAAAATAATTCAGCTCAAGAGGAGGAACCAAGAGAGGTCGATTTCAGTTTAGATGTTGGAGAGCATGTTTTAGCCATTGATCTGGAGCCTACTTGTGACTTACATTCAGAGGGAGATGGCCAGGTGAGTGTAGGGGATTTTACTGTTCCCCAGGAATCACCACTATTGATTGATGCATCCGAGGATTCAGAGGATAAGTATGTGAGTGTAGGGGATTGCACTGAGCCCCATGGATCACTCATATATACTGAGCAGTCACAGCTTGAGATGAAATCTTTACAAGAACAATTGAAGATAGATGGAGATGTACATGTGACGACTGTTGATGATTTTGTTGGAATTAAAGGTGAAGAGAAAAGGGAATTGCAAATTCAAGAATTTAAAGATATATGGTGGGAAGCTTATGAAAACTCTAGATTTTGCAAGGAAAAGATCAAGAATCTTCAAGACAAACACAGAGTTAAGAAAATGTTGGGAATTGGTGATAAATTTCTTTGGTACAAATCGAGGCACAAATTGTTCAAAGGTAAGTTGAGATATCAATGGAAAGGTCCTTTTTGTATTATTAACGTTTTTCCCTATGGAGTGGTTGAGATTAGGGGCAAAGCAAAAGGACATACATGGAATGTTGATGGCCACCGGCTCAAGAAATTGTTTGAAAGTCAAGGAGCTAGAGGTGGATGGATTGGACAATATGGATATCTACCCAACTTGAAGGGGAGTTTGTTCCAACTTTCACTTCTTTTTCATTGTTAATACCATATGTTGCTTTTACTTTGCATTTTCAGTTTAAATCAGTAATAAAATTCATTTTCATGAGCATTTTGGATTTTGCATGCATGGTTTAGGGTAGGGAATAAGAACCTTGAAAGTGTACCCCCTAGGACCTCTTTATATCATGTTAGAAGCTTTTGAAGGAAAATTACATTTGATTGATTATTCTAGGATTTAAATCCATGGATGAACACTTTGGAATGCTTGCATGACCCTTAGTGATGGAACCTAGATTGATGAACTTGAGAAAATGCAATTTTTATACCTAGTGAGGTTAGCCATTTTGTGTGATGCACTTAGGTGATTGCCATGCTAGAACTTGCTTGTTTTCTTTCAAGGCTACAATATCTATGATGGGTCCACATTTATTTAGGTTAAAAAAAAATTTTCCCCCCATAAACCATCCACATTTATGCTTTATCCATGTTTAGCCATTTGCATTTGAAATTTTTCTTCCCCATTTTCGATTCACTTTTCATGCTTTCTTGGACATGGGTATTTTAAATGTTATTGATGTTCCTTTGCCCGAGACGGTCAATGATTTAAGTGTGGGGGAGGAGGTTTGAAATTTTTTGAAAAAAAAATTTTTTTTTGAGAAAAGAAGAGAAGTGTGCCAAAAGGGGAGTTTTTGTGCCATTTTTGAATTGTAGCAAGGTGCTAATGAGAATTCCATTGAAAGCAATTCAAGATCTTCATCATTATTTGATGCTATGATTTTGTGATGATATATGATGATGTTGATGTTTGGAAAGGAGTTGAAAATCAAAGTGCAAACAAAGTTCAATGTGCCAAAACAAAGAGGTTTGTACCAATTGCTTTTTGGAAGCTTCTTATGGATCATTTCAAGGGCAAATGATTGATCTATATTTGTAGAAATGCATTGAGTTGAAAAAGCAAAGAATTCAGTGGAAATCAGAGAAATCAAAGAAAAACAAAAGAAAAAAAAATGAAAAAAAGAAAAGAATTGTAAAAATTGGGAGTTGGTTTGGATTGTTTCAAATGGAATTGGTTGCAAATCAAAACATTGAAGAAGCAATTGTTGAATTGGAATGCAATGGAACTTGTGAAATTGAAGGATTTCTAGAAATGATGAGATTGAAAGCAAAGAAATACCAAGTGAAATTGAAAAGAAAAAAGAAAAAGAAAAGAAAAGAAGAATTCAGAATGAAGAGGAAAAAGAAGAATGAGAACTTTGAATTCAGAACTGTGGGTTCAACAAATGTTGCAATTGCATTGAAGAAGTAGGATTGGAAATACAAGAAACATGGATACAAACTCAGAAAAATCAGATGAAAAAAAAAAAAAAAAAAAAAACAAAAAAGAAAAAAAAAAAAAAAGAAATGATGAAGTTTCAAGAAGAGTTTCAAGAATCTGATCGGTGATGAACCACAGTAAAACCTACTTCATTTCAGTTGCTTTCTAAACAACAAATTCAGATGTCAAGTTGTCAAATTGCTGCTGCAACAAGAAGAAAAAAAAAAAAACAAAACAGAAAAAAAAAATCAGAAAAATCAGAAATTGCAGTTTTATTTTTCAGCTGTGTTTTGAGCAATTTTTACGGCACTGATCCGAATCTGGATTTCATGGAAATTTGCATGGCTATTAGCCTCATCAATCAAGCTTCATTGTGCAAAAAGAATGGAGGCAAAAGAGCAAGAAACAAGATAGAAAAGCAAGTTTTCGTTTTGAGAAAATCAGTTTTTCAGCTCCATTTTTTCAGCCATGTTCCCTAATTTGCTGCTATTAATCCGAATCTGGATTTCATGAAAATTTTGCATGGATATTAGCCTCATCAATCAAGCTTCATGATGCAAAAAGAATGGAAGAAAAAGAGCAAGAAACAAGGGAGAACAAGCCAAATTTCAAATGCAATTTCAATAATTTTCAGAATTAAGCATGCATTGATACATTGAAATTGTGGTTTCATGTGAGGTGAATTTTGACTCCTGAGGATTGGATGCTATTTCTTATGTCTTTTGAAACCTAAATGTGAAAGAATGGGGCTTGATTCGAAGAAGGAATGCAAAATGGCACGTTTGGGTGATGAAAAGAAAAGAAGAAGAAGAAAAGAGGAGTTTGTATCAAGAAATGGAACCTCAAGAGAATTTTGGTTTTTGATGATTGGATGTCATTTGTTAGCTCTTGTAAAACCTAAATGTGAAAGGTTTGAGCTTGATTCGAAAGGGAAACGCAAAATGGCACAATTGGGTGAGAATTGAAGTTAAATGAAGAAAGAAGAAGGAGCATGTATCAAAGGGAATGATCTTAGAGATTTGGATCAGAATTGGCTCAAGGATTTGAAGAACATACAGAAACAAATAGGATACAAAAGAAAGCAAGAAGAAAGAGTGGCAAGGTTCATTGATTTACATTTAAACATACTCATGTCTACCACTTCATTCACTCTTCTCTTGAAATTTCTTTTGTCTTAAATTTTTATTTCTACATTTTCTAATTCCTTTGTTTCACTCATTGATTCCTTACATTTTCAGTAAGCCTAGTATATGTGGATTCCAAATCATGAATGGTAGTGGAGAGTAGAAAACAAGCAAGCCTATGGAAATGCATGAAACCTAAGTGCTTGAGTGAGCTCCATCTCCTTTTTGATCATGAATTAGAATTAGGGTGAGAGCCACTGATTTATCTATTGAAAACAACCTCGTGAGATTCAGTGTGATGCATTTTTCTCAATTAGTCAAGAAGGGTGAAACTTACTATGCGGTTAACCAAATACAAGTCTAATCCATGGATTTAAGCTTTTGAGACTTTACAAGCTTAGATAATTTTCTTTTAATTGTTTCTAATCATGATTGAGGATGATCTAGGGGGGTACAATCCTAGTTTATTTTGTTGACTTGAGCGGGACGCTCAAGGGTAAGTGTGGGGGAATTTGATGAGTTAGGATTTTATTAATTTTAAATCGATTTATTTTGGGCTTTTACATGAAAAAATTATTTAATGAATCGATTTGATCATATTTGTCCTATATTGCATAATTTGAGGTTTGATATAATTTTTATGATTTAATGGTGATTTTTGGCATTAATTTGATTTTAATTGATTTTAGGGTTAAATCGGACCCAACTCGAGCTCAACCGTGGTCAAGTCAAATCGAGTCAAATTTGCCAAATTGATCAAGCCAACATGGAGGACATGACTCAGATCGAGCCCGATCAAAATTTCAGAATTTTTTGGAAACCCTAAGACTGCCCTAAAGCCCAGATCAAGTTCTGCACCGTGGATCAAAATCAACGGCCCAGATCCTTTGATTAATCAACCGGTATATAAGCCAAATTTTACCCGATGAACAGTGGCTGCGCCGCACTGTTCATCGGAGGAGCACCATTCCAGTTTGCAACTTCAGATTTTACCGGCGCACGACTCTATTGCCTGGGAAAGGGTTTTTCTCCGGGTTTTTTGGAGCTGTGGACGCTGGGAGCGCTGGCATTCCAGCTTCGAAAGACCTCGGAGATTTGATTGCATTCCAGCTTGTTTGACACCAGCAATTGGAAAGAAGAAAAGGAGGAAGATTCGGATGCGTTTCTGAATTTTTCATTTCTGAATTTGCAGTTTCAAAGTTTCTAATTTGGTTTCTTTAGTTTGATTTTGTTTGACACTTGAATTCCTAATCTTGATGGTTAATTGATAGTTTAGTTGTTGTTTGATGGTGATTTGTGTTAGAGGAGGAAGTGCGGATAATCCGTTTTTGAACTCATTTCACTATTCCGTGCCAAAACCTCCCCATGCCAAACCCTTCTCCATGTGTTACAAGCTAGCTAGCCCAACTCAAGCATCTTGATTGTATTTTTAGGGGTAGCTAACTAGTTCCAATTTATTGCAATGTTAAATCCCTTCAAATGCAATCTGAAATTCTGAAATTCTGAAATTACTGTTTGTATCAGTGGGTTTCAATTGAAATTCCGTTTAAAATAAAAACCCTTTGAACACCATTTGCCTAGCCAATGCATGAAGTTAGTATCGAAGTTTAGTTGTGTACCAAATTGGTTCTTTACCAAACCACTGTCCCGTGCCATTTCAATGCAAAGTATCAGCTTAATAGGTTGAGTTTCACATGAAAATTCTTTAGAGTTTAAATTGAGCTATGATTTCCTACAAATTGATGAAGCTGAACTTTGGATTCAATAAATGATTTAGAGCACCATTAGAATAGATTTCATTGTTTTGGTTTGAGTCGAATTGCATTTTCGAATTTGTTTTGAGGCATTGTGTCAATAGTTTCGTTTCTAGATTAAAAACATGCATTGTTCTTTAATCCATTGAATTTTGAATTACATCTTTTCTCCAAAACTCCAAAACCCATTTTTATTAGAAAACCCCAAAAAAATACGACACCTAAGCTCGAATTCAAACGATTTTCTACTAGTCCTTGGAAAAACACGACTCGAGGCCCCTATACTTCATTTATTTGAATTCATCGTGGGTTTTCGATAAAATCTATAAATTCTAATTTGAAGCCCTATCGTGACACCTAATCTAGGGCTTTTCACTAACTACGTCACACCTAACTCAAGCTGCTTTCTTGTCCTGTGGATTCAAGTTACTCGTACATGTATCCAAGAGTCTCATACTCTTGACATGTTATGCTTTGGCCAAAGACTTTTAGTAACAATCCGAACAAGCGGTCGTAGGGTATACGTCTCCTTTTTTCAAGGAGCGGTGAATCCTTTATGGGTTATTCAAACACCTTCAGACACTTCGACTTATACCTAATCATCTCAGATTCACACCTCCTCAGAGATGCTTACTTAAGATGTCAAAGTATAAGCCTCCGTTACCAAGGTGACTTGAATACCACAAGTCAAATGAAACTCGCACTTAAGTTGCATTGAGATCTTCATTGATATATGAATCGAACCATATGAAGTCTCATAGCAGGTCACTCCAATGAACTAGTTACCTTTAACCAACATCCACATTTAACTCTAACATCCAATGTTGACAGTAGTGAGATTAGGTACTTGGCTAACCAAAGAGTTCAAAACGTGCTAGTCTCGACAGAATCGATGATGTCCGCGCTCATCAATTCCTCGACTAGGGATAATTTCAATACGTTCATAATTACACGTATAGAGATGCTCACTAGTTGTGATCCAACCACAAATTCTCTCACGTTATGAATCGTATTGCGGACATTCAATATTTGAGATTAAGATCCGATCAAACACATATGGAATGTGCATTCAAATAGTGAATTGCTATTTATCTAATAAATAGCATAACCGTAAGGCGATTACCTTATGTCGCAATGATGCGACTATTTCATACATTTCTCTTATATACATTACATCATAGATTAGATATAAATATTAATTTGCATATATTTCATGCCATTATTTTTTCATATGGTGTCGTCACCAGCAAGAGGATACATATGTCTTACTATCACATTTTGACATTGCTCCTAGCATCACTTGGATTTGACATTACCGTAGGTGAAGTCAAACCAGCTAGTGAGTTTAACATGTTAGCCATTAGGAGTTTTTCCTTAGTTAGATTTATATATAGATGAGGATGGGGTTCTGTCTTGGAGATGGGGGAACCAACCTCAGCCACAGCTAGCTACAACCGCCGAGGAGGAGGACGACGATATTGACCTAGCTGACCTTCTCCAACTCCCTCCACCTTCACCTCCTATCATTCTGGAGCAGAGAGTGATCAGACTTGAGGAGTCAGTCCACAATATATATGAGTCAGTTACTTCCTGTTGAGATCGTCCCGGTGCAATGCGCATATTTACACATTTCGTAAATATGCGCAGTAGAAATAAACAAATAATTAAATTAATTATTATCACAACACGCGTATGCATAATAGGAAATAATAGGGTACAATGCATGACAGAAAATTAAAATTTACAGAAAACTTAATAATTCTGCACGTACCTTTCCGATAACATTTGAGCAGGATTGGTATCAATCGAGCGGTCCTCGTCGAAGTCCCGCCTCTACTGGTGATCCACGCTAAGCTTTCGTCTGGAAGATTTTGGAAGCTACGAATCGTGTCATCGTCTTCAGTACTAGCCGATGATCGATGACGATCGAATCGAGAGAATCCTTATTCCGGAAACCACGTAACAATGTTTGTCGCGATCGTTCTGGGGCTTTTTAACTATCATTAGAAATTGTATTCTCAGTGTAGTTTTCGATGGTCAACCATTGATCGCTGATTTGGGACAAATAATCGAAACCTTTTCGATGTTGATGGAACTTTTTCTGGAAGCTTCACAAGCTTCCAGGAATTAGGTAGACGATCATCAAACGATCGAGATAGATTGATAATGTCTGGATAATCTGTCCAATAATCGGAAACAATTTTCAATGACTACACCGAATTTTGACAACAAACCTAATACAATCAGATCCCACAAAACCAAAACAAGGACTTGAGTTCGGTTTGGATGAAGAAGAACAGTTCTTCTTCACCTTCCCCTCGCAGCCAGAAAACAGAGCTTCCAATCTACCCTCAGCGATTCACGATGGCTGCCAGGTTTTGCTCACCCGTTGGTTACAACCCAAGAGGAAGAAAACCATCAAATCCATCATCGCGATTCTAAGGTGGAAGCTGAAATCATGATCGGGCAGGAGGTGGGATGCCGGCGGCCCTCCCTGTCATCTCTTTGCGATTCTCAGCAGGAAGAAGAATAACTCGAAGAGGTGGCACGCGCAAACAGGCGCCGGCCAACAGCAAGCTCCGATTCCCTTCGATCACCCACGCGAGGCGGCACCCGCTCTGGAAGAAAACGTCGGCGTCAGTCGCAATGACCAGAGCAGGGGGCTTAGGGTTTCTCCTCGCTTATGGCCGGTGTGTGCTCGGGAGGGAGAAACACCAGCGTCGTAGGGTTTCGGGGAAGAGGATGAATGGGGCTTGCCACGCTGAGGAAGAAGTTGGGAAGCTAGGGAGAGCCGGGCGCAGGAGAGATGGGAGAGCGGCTAGCCTACGGTTTTGGAGCTCAATCCTCACCGGCAACATCAAGGCGGCGACGACCGTGGCAAACCCCCAGTTTCTGGTCGCGATCCCTGTTTTTAAAGGGGATCGCGACTCTGCTTCTCGCGTGGAGAAGAAGGCGGGCGATCAACACTGTAGCATTGAATCGGAGGAGAAAAACAAGCTGGGATTAGGATTTGCATTGAACCGGTCCGAGTTATTGTAGCGAACCGATTCACTTTTGGTTTGCTTGGTTCACTAACCAAACAAATTTCAATTTGACCTAAATCAATTTTGTTCATTTCGTCTTCCCAAGACGAAGCTTCTCAACATCCGTTCTGCCAAAACTTCTTCCATCACAAGTCAAACTAAGTTGGTTCAAAATCAAATCATTTGATTCACTAAGCAAACGACCTCTGATTTGAACGAAATCAGTTTCGTTCATTTCATCTTCGTGAGACGAGTTTCATCATTTTGTCCTATTGTCCAGTCCAATCAGATTTTATTTCGCTCATTCTAAGAATCTAATTCTCAAACTTATTTTAAGTTCTTCGGAGAATTTATTGTACGTGTGACCCAATAGGTTACCGGTTATGTTGGTCGTCCGTAATTAATCATTAATTACGGAACGATCATGAGTGACACCTAATAGAAATGGAGGGGGAACCCCCCTAAAATAAAATGCTCTATTATAATCGATATAAATAAATTAACCAGAAACATACATGAGAAAATCTTTAAGAGAATCGATGAAAAATTGTTGAGCAAGTTGTTATGCTGAAACCTTCTTCGAAGAACAACTAGTCTTCAAAGTTTGAGCAGCGTCAAAATTTAGATCACCTTTTAGAATTTACTTGATTACTCTTCTCAATCTTGTTGGTATTTTTTACTTTGTTGAAATCCCGTTCGATGATTTGTGATAGTATAGTTTACGTATTAAACAGAAAGATGTAAGGTAAGCATGAGGCTCATCATTATTATCTAGTCTTCAAAATTTGAGTGACATCAAAATTTAGATTATCTTTTAGAGTTTACTTGATTACTCTTTCCGTCGATATTTTTACTCTATTGAAATTCCGTGGCATTTTGTGATAGTATAGGTTCATGTAAAATAGGAAGAGGTTAAGTAAACACGGGTTTAACATTGCTATCTAAACCAATAAATGATTTTTTTAAATTAAAATGTAACTTAGATGCATTGAAAAATCGCAAATGAGGTAAACAGTTGAGGGAGAGATAAAATCGAAATCAAGTGCGCTTTTTGAGAATTACACTTTTTGAGCAAAATTAAACTTGGATGCACCCTTTGAAAATTGGCCGTATTAAAATTAGTTATGCACGTTCAAGATTAGTGAAGAAGGTTTTTCTTATCACCGTGGTAGAGTGCAAGGTCAATTCTACGATGATTAATGAAGGCTATGGTTGGTTGTGGAGTTTGAGAATAAGACAGATAAGTATTAGATTTTTATTAGTATATTTTCAAATAATATATAACATAAAAAATTATGATATTTTAAAATATACTAATAAAATCTATAATATAGACATCTATATTATTTGGACGTTAATATATCACTTCTTTAAAAAAAATATAAAATTTACATATCATGTCATGTATATATTATATTAATATTTCTTTTTTATTAATATATATTTATATTTATTTTAATATTAATATTAATATTTATTATTTAGGAATCAAATTGCCCATTCATTTATTTTTATTTTATAATAAATAAATAAATATATTTTTCAAGATAAAAGTCAGAATTATTAATTTTTTAAATATTATTCACTAATTACGATCAAAAAATTTTATATGAATATTATATTACTTATTGATATTAATTATAATATTATTTGAATAATATTTTAAAAAAATGATAAATCCCATTCAGTCTCGTGGACTCAATCCCTGGGGTGGCCGACCCGGTTCCACGGAAGTTTTCTTTGATTGCATTTCCTATTTAAAAGAAAATTCTTGTAAATACGTCATAGCTGAGAATCGAACCGTGAGTCCCTGGGTCACAATGATAAATCCCAGTCAGTCTCATGGACTCAATCCCTGGGGTGGTCGGTCCGGTCCCACGAAAATTTCCCATCGACCACCAGGGTAAATCGGGAAGCGCATACGGCGGCCAATCCAATGCCCAACATCCTTTGATTGTGTTCCCCATTTGGAAGAAAATTCTTACAAATATATCGTAGTTAGGGATCGAACTACGGGTCCTTGGATCACAACCTGAATGTCCTACCGTTGCACCATTGTTCCGGGGGAGCCATGGGTCACAATCATGCTACAATAAAGAACATCTCGCAAATTAATAATCTTTTAATAATTAAATTAGAAAATTTATACAATTTCATGACATTTAGGAATTCACAAAAGACAGAAGCAGCGATCAGTCAATGCCCACCGTTTGATTCAGTTTTCACGTCTCTCGAGATAGTCTGGCTCCGTTCAAAACGCGGGCCACAAAGCAAAAGACGAGAGCATGAAAGATTTGGCGTGTCCAAGGAAAAGTGAAGCACACTGACACCGCTCGCATCGCAGGCTGCTTTTTCCGGGAAGCAATTCTGAAATGCGGAGGTGGGCGGTGGAGATGGCGGCCGCGGTGGCCGTGATCGGCATACTGATGATCAGCAGCAGCTCGAGTAGGAGTGGGGTTGCAAGTGCAGCAGCTACATGGTGCATAGCTCGGAGCGGGGCGGGGGCGAAGGCGCTGCAAACGGCGCTGGATTACGCGTGCGGGTCCGGGGTGGCGGACTGCGCGCCAGTGCAGCCCAGCGGGTTGTGCTACCTCCCTAACACCCTGGCGGCCCATGCCTCCTACGCCTTCAACAGCTATTACCAGCGCTCCAACGCCGCTACCGGCGCCTGCGACTTTGCCGACACCGCCACCGTGACAGTCACCGACCCCAGTAAGATACTTCTCTCCTCTTCTCTTCTTGTTGTGTCTTGTCGGTGATGCTTTTTGTGCTTTTCATTTTTGGGTTTGTGCCGTTGGATTAAACGGTCGGTCCAAAAATATTGACGAGTGGAGTTGCCTCGAGATTGCGTCCCTACTTTGTTGCGTACGTCCCCTAGTCGGCAGCTTTGGCGATGGCATAGCTGCTGCGACGCACATTGGCTTTGCGTGCCATATGAGATAGGCTAGTATAAGAGCATCCACAATGCACAGGCGTTATAACGCCTTCCACCTCATTAAAGAGCATGGGACCCACTGCCACATACTCATTATAACATCATACCTTTTTCACCCACATTCCTATTAACGTTAATACTCATTATTTATGGGTCCCACCATCCACTCAATTATCTTAAAATTATATATATTAAATAAATATATTTTAAAAATATGTTTAAAATATTAATATTTATTATATTATTTTTAATAATAATCTTACTTTTAAAATAATAATTTTATTATTTTTAAAAAATAATATTAAAAAGTGGATGTGTCTTATGATAATTAATAAACGGTTAAAATTATAAAGTTGGAAAAATAAAATTTATTTAAAATTGACATATAATTATAAAATTGAAATACAACAATAACTTACAATAAACCACACTATGATGAAATTAAAAATAACATATAAAATACTAATTCACGGATTATTATTGTACAACCCCCAAATATGCTCAACTAAGTCGGCGCGAAGTTGGTGATGAACTTGAGTGTCACGTAGTTCAGAATTTGTTCGAAGATAATCTTGAAATCCTCGATTTGAGCCATGGATAGGTTGTGCGGGTTCGTCACCTTCATCATCGTACCAATTTGTCACGTGAGCTCCTTCATCCTCAACAATCATGTTATGCAAAATAATGCATGCTAACATGATTTGTTTTAACTTTTTCCTATACCAATAACGAGCTGGACCTCTGACAATCGCCCATCGAGATTGGAGCACCCCAAATGCTCGTTCGACATCTTTTCTTGCAGACTCTTGTCTTTCCTTAAACAACTTCCTCTTGGGATCCTCCGGGCAAGGAAAAGCCTTAACGAAAGTAGCCCACTCTGGATATATTCCATCTGTTAGATAATAACCCTTCGTATATGCAGTGCCGTTCACTGTGAAATTAATCTCCGGAGTATTTCCTTGCAAGACATTGTTGAATATGGGAGATTCATATAACACATTAATATCGTTACGTGAACCAGCGACTCCAAAGAATGCATGTCATATCCACAAGTCATGAGACGCGACCGCTTCAAGTACGATTGTTGATGACCCATACAAGAACGAAACTTTTACAAGCGGCCCCACGGATCGCTAGCTTCTTGTGTTTGTTTTCAGGTTCCATACAAAGGTAATTACAACTAATAAAAGCGGAATAACTTAGTCGTACCGTTCACCTTTGGATTGTTGTGAAGGATGTGGATGACCCCTCGATCTTCTGCTGTATTCCTCTTCTCTTCTCGAACGTTGTGTGGGCAACGATCCTTCGAGAATTTCTCCACCAGAATTCTCCTCTCCGATGGCTAGCAAACTTCCTTCCTTCTCTTTGTCTGGACAAAAAAGAAGAGGAAGAGGAGGTTGGCTGCCGAGAGTTTCGGCCACCAAAAGATTATTTCGTTTCGTGTCCCCAACCCTGTTGCAAGGGTCCTCTTTTATAGCCTTAGCCATCGGATAAACATGGTATGATTGAATCATAAACATGGTATAATTTGAATCATAAACATGGTATGATTCGAACAATCAGATCTGAGAATTTTGGTATGATTTCGGAAGTTACCTATTTGAACCGAGGTGTTTAATCGATCAAGAAATCGATTAAACATCGTTATTTTTCCTCATTAACGCTGGTAATCGATCAGGTGATCGATTACCAGGCTGGTAATCGATCACTTGATCGATTACCTGCCTTCGTAATGGAAACTTTGGTAATCGATCAGGTGATCGATTACCAAGGTGTGTAATCGATCAGGTGATCAATTACACTGCTTTGTATTGGTTCGAATGCCTAGTTTCTTCACGAATTCATCCAAGATGATTTTGAGGATTTTCAGAGACTACAGCAGGGACCTAGAGGAGGAATTAGTTTTGGTCTCCCGATGGGTTTAAGCTTCCCATGTTCTTCACTGAACACATAGCTTAAGTCCATCAATAATAACTCATTCTACTAGAGAGTTATTATTGCACTACCACACCAATCTCATATTACAATATGGGCTCCTTCTTACTATAAGTACATTAATCTCCCTGTGTTTAAGATATCGTATGTCCGTCAATTAAATGAGTTACTGACAACTTGAATTTAATCAACTTCTAATCCAAGAGTAGTACCACTCAACCTTATTATCATGTGGACAAGGTTCACCTGCAGGGTTTACATGATAATCCTTATGAACTCCTCAAGGGGACATCATCAGTCTAGATTATAAGACACAGTTTCCTTCTATAATCAACAATACACCATGTACATAATATTACTTCCCAACTCATCGGGCCTGTTGATCTATCGTTGTAAATCTCACTCTTTGATGAATTAAAGAAGTACATACTAAGTACATGTGTTTGTTATTATATCAAGATTAAGAGCATGTACATCTATAATAACAGAGGTTTAGTTCGATTATATAGTCAGTATAAATCGAACAATCCTCAGATGATCCTGCTCAATACACACTTAGTGTACTAATGTAATTCTATAATCAAGATAGACTAAGACCAAATTATACTACAACCACTCCAATGGTTTGTCCAATCCATTTTGGTTGTGAACACTGTTTATAGTCCCCTTGTAAATTGACCTTTCCAAGCAACTGGACAATTTTTTCATTTCCAGTGCATGCAATCAAGGCTACCCAACATGCCAGGGAAGCCGTGTCTCTCATCATGCATTTGAAGAAGACGCTGAACATCATCAGCATTTGGCCTTCTTAAGTACCTATCACCAAATATTTCAACCACATATTTGTAAAACTTGAAAAGGCACCTGATGGCAGTTGATTCACCCATACGTAGGTACTCGTCAAGATGGTCGACGGGGATTCCATAAGCCAATTGACGAATCGCAGCGGTGCATTTTTGTAGTGGTGACAATCCTTTTCTTCGCACAGCATCGTCCCTATGTTGAAAAAATGCTGAATGATTCTGTAATGCATTCACTATGCGAAGGAATAACTCTCTTCGCATTCGAAATCGTCTTCGAAATATTTCATCGTGATACACCGGGTTTATAGAGAAATAATCATTGACGAGCCTCTCATGCCCGGCTTCACGATTTCTTTGGATGAACCTTCTTCTTTTGTGTGCGTCCCTCCTTTGATATGCTTCCATAAGTTGTTGGTGTTGTTGAAGAACCAATAACATTAGTTCTTCACCCGGATCTTGCTCATCGATTTCAACATGGACTTCGTCTTCACTTGTCGAGCTGGAACTTGAGCTAGAGCTACCTGTAGAATGAGACATTTTTAGAGGAAACACGTTTTAGTATATGTGTTTGAGAAATGGTATGATAGTCGAATGAAAATCTCGTAGCACAATGTGTCTATATATATTGTTTTCCTCATGCAACGGCTAGTTGGAACGGCTAGTTTCAACGGTTAGTTTACAACGGCTAATTTGTAACGTTTAATTTGTAACGGTTAGTTGCAACAGCTAGTTTCCAAACAGCTAGTTTAATTTTTTTTCCAACGGCTAGTTTGCAACAGCTAGTTTCCAACGGCTAGTTTACAATGACTATTTTGCAAAATTATAATAATTGAAAATCACATTAATCGAAATGAGAAATACAATAATTAAAAATTACAATCACTCGAAAATACAATAATACTAGAAAATGAATATTGAGTAAACAATTTAGATATTCCATCTCGCCCTAATATCCTGGCATAGACATTCATGTATGATAAGCTGCTCCTTTGTCATCTGCGAGGTGTCTTTGTTCAATATTTTGTACTCCTTCAACTTCAAGTGACGATTCTTAGCTTCAGATTTGGACAACGCAGCTTTTGCCTTAATCTCCTCTACTTCGAGTTGTTTTTGCTTCAGATCGACTTCGGACTTCTTCACGCTTGTGTACTCAGTGAACTTTGCGAAAATATTATTGTAGTTTATTGCCAGATCCTCCATGGTCGATTTTACTTTCTCTTTTCCCTTTCTTTTTGCTGCCTTCTGTCCCATTGGACGAGTATCTTCATCATCCAGGTCTATACTCACATTTTGGTTGGAAGAGGTGTTGCTTGCTCCTGACTCTGAGGTCCTCGTCTTCTTTGTGGCCACAAAGTGATCAGCAGACTGTGGAGTAAACATTGGACGGTCTTTGACAATTCTCCACACATGCTCAAGATTGAATGCAACGCCATTGTTTTCGGATTGATATTTTTCGTACGCAAACCTCAATATATCTTCGTCACTGTGACCACTTCGATATGAACTATAAACACTATTGTAATTTGCATTGAATCGATATACCTTCTTTTGGATTGTATTGTGCCAATGTGACCGTATAACATTTGCACTTCTGGTCTTTGAACCTGAGGGACGATTCTCATTGTAGTAGCTTGCAACACGTCCCCAAAAAGCATCCGCCTTTTGATCATTGTCGATTATTGGATCATCACTGATAGTGACAAAACTTCTCGCTAAGACCTCGTCTTCAACCTTTGTCCAACTTGAACGCTTTCTTGTACCCTCAGCATTTGAAACCACTTTTTCAAAATTGACCACCTCAATTGGGGATTCCCGGTCGGAAAGTTGAGTCTCCGGGACAAAAGTTGGAGTTGCAGGTTCATTCGACATTGGAGGAGTGAAAGACATACCAGTAGTGTGTGGGGTACCATATCCATGAACAACCGGCGGCGTGAAATACGGATGACTCATATTTTGCCAATATTCGGCTGGAAGCGGTTGATATGGACTTCGAGGGGCATAATTCGGATGATTCAAAGAATTTCCAAAACCTTGGAAATTTTGAAGATTTTGTGGAGGAAATGACATATTTGGAAATGGATATGAGTATTGATAATTTGGTGGAATTTGTGGATTTTGGGAAGATGAATATTCTTGCGGGCTGTTTGTAGAATTCAAGAAATTTGTAATAAAAAAAATCCTATTATTTTCATCCATTTCGAATAGAAAATAAGATTGTAGGGACTTTAAAAAATAGATGGGGAGAATATTTAGAGAGTAGAATTGGAGAGTATAGTGAGTTAGAATGAAAATAAATATGTACACATTGGTAGATATTTATAGACAAAATTTTAAAAATTAAAACTAGCCGTTAAAAAACTAACCATTTTATTTAATTTTTAATTTTAAAATTTATAATTTTTTAATAAAAATTAAAACTAACCGTTAAAACTAACCGTTTAATAAATATATTTAAAAAATAAAAAAATAAAAAAAAAAAAAATGCATGCGGGGTGGGCCAGGCTGGCCCACCCCGCAACACGTTTAACGTGTTCAAAGTATTGAACGCGTTAAAGCACGAAGAGGAGGAAGATGCGGATGCGTTTCTGAACATTTCCATTTCTGATTTTCTGTTCTCATTTCTGAAATTTCAGCTTTCAATCTTTCTGTTAACTCAGATTTTTAATGACTTTGTGAATTTTGGCATTAGGATGATGTTTAGCTTGTGTTTGAATTTAGAAGTGTTTTAGAGTTTGATTAGTTGAGTTTTATCCTTTCCATTGCCATCTTCATTACTGATTGTCTGATTTCGGTTTCAAAACCCACTGTTCAGTGCCATATTCTTCAGTCCGTATCAGGTGTTAAGGATGTGCAATCTTATGGTTTGGTTTGATGTTAGCTTAGTGACTAATGTTGGTTAAATTGTTGTTCGGATTGTTTAGCCTTGTTCCCAAAATTTCTGAAAACCTAACTCACTGGCCGTGCCATTTCTGTACTTTGAATTAAGTTGAATCTCGTTTTTAGGTTTGTTTTAATGCCTTGTTTCAGTGTTGCATTCCTAGATTAGCAAACTAGCATTTTGCTTCATTTGCTGAATTTTTTTCACTTACATTTGATTTCAAAACACCAAAAACCCCCATTTTTATAGAAAACCCCAAAAGATACGACTCGAAAGCTCAATTTAAACAACTTTTCTATTAACCTTGGAAAAACACGACTCGAGGCCCCTATACTTCATTTATTTGTATTTATCGCGGGTTTTCGATATTTAAAAATCAATTTGCAACCCTACTCGTGACATCTAATCTAGGGTTGTCACTATTGCTTGAAGTTCAGCCAAGTGAACTTCTTTGACTTCTCCCTATGGTTAATTGGAATAGTCACAATTGAGGCAGAGGGGGCCAGCAAGTATTGATCCAACAAATATTGAGCATCCTACTTCTCATCACTATCAATGACCATCTCAATAGAACAAGTTTGTTTTAAGCTTGTTAGGAGATATTTGCCGGAGATAATAAAATTTACAAAATTTAAAATACAAAAGGTTTAGTCTAATCTAATATGTTGAAATGGCCTTGACATGTTGAATTCAAGGTTGCCTAGTTGGGAAGGCTTAGTTACTTAGGACTATATAAGCTACCTAGGAAGGCTAAGTTGCTAAGTGTCTGAGTTGGTCGAGTGCCCAATGCTTGAGCCGGTTGAGTGTTGAGTGAACTAAGTTGACAAGTGCCTGAACTCACTGAGTGAGCCAAGTTGCAATCTAAGCCCTGGATTTGTACCCCGCCCCCCCCCCCCCCCCCCCCCCCCCCCCCCCCCCCCCCCCCCCCCCCTACAAGCATGTGCATGAGAAAGAGTCTCTTTCCCATACATGCTCACAATACCAAGAGTTGTGATTCAATGTAAATCATCCTCGAAGCCACACAACTCTAAATGTGAGACTAAACTCTCATACATATTGGAGTCTTTTTTCTCATCCATTTTTTCATTCAATTTTCCAATAGTAGCATAGGTCAGCAGCCTTAGGCTCCTACTCCATAACCTATAATCTATTGGCGGATCACTCTTTCTCCTTCTTAAATAACTTTTGGAGGTGGAGAAACCTCTTATAAGTTTTTGGATCAATTTCAATTTAAGCTCAAGACTAAAAGCAAGGAGTGCACAATAAGGCTCAAAATAATAACAAGTATAGCTTGGAATGTTAGCCTTCAAATGTGTTCCTTGACTGCTTTTTATAGCCTCCATCTAGTTTCACTTGTTCATGATCGTTCCGTAGTGCTAACATTGTTTAGTTGGTTGGATACTCCATCACTTGACTATATACTATATTTATTAGTCAATTCGGCCATTATCGCACAACTTTTTTTTATCATTGACTCTCTCTAGCTTTTCTACTATGACAATAATTAAGTGGATCTAGTCATTAGTCAACTGATTCCCGGTCAATCAGCTATCCAATCGCCTTAATCATGAATATTAATATTTTATTCGTTAGTTGATCAAATTTAAGTTGATTACATGGTTGACTAATCTGCCTCATCAGTTGACTAACATCAACCACGGCTTTGCATAAAAGCATTTTGTTCCCTGACTAAAACACTTGAGTTGACTATTAATTTGGTTAACTCAGCTATTAGTTAACTAAAGGCATCCTTCAATCGATTGATATGTTTGAGTCGATCTAAGTTGAGACTATCCTCTCTTAAATACATCTTCTCTCAACTCTAAAATCATTGAGGAGTTTCCCTTGCCTCGAGGATATTTCTCATCAGGCTATTCTTTCCTCGAACACATCCTAAGCTCTCGCTCTTCATGTGACATCCATCATGCCTTTACCTATATAGTCCACCTCCTTTGGCTTAGTTACACTTCAATGCTTCTTATTTTGTAGTCTCTCATATATGCATGTCATTCTTCTCCGATATCCATGGACCTTGAGCCATTGAGTCATTGGCTCTCTTGGCCACGCCAAATCTTCATGTATATATATATACATCTAGTCCTACAGAACTTTATACACCTATCAAATAGAAATGTGATCCCAATTTAAACTATTTACCTAAATATCAAAATCTATGATCGATCTGAATCACATAGGTCCATTTGTAGAACACTAACTTGAGCAGTAAGTTTTGGAAAGACACCAACCCATGCATTCAGTGGAGTTCAATATTGGATCCTTCAAGAGCATAAATATTGAATAGGTTAAGATTTATACTCATTGATCTAAGAGAAACTAACATTTTAGTCATAAGGAGAGTATAGAATATTTAACACTAGTATGATCACAACTTTTCATTATATATTAATGTTTATTTAATTATTAATTATCTATATAATTATTTTTTAATTAAATTAATACACTAATAAAAAAAATTGAAATCTTACCTCCACGTGAAGAATTGAATTGTGTTTGTTAGGTGATAGAGTCGGGGATGGTCATGTGAGAAATTATAAGAATTATGAAAATAAATTATTATTAAATAATAATAAAATTATAAAATGAAGAAATTTATAAGATTGGGGATATTTATAAGAAAATTTAGAGATCTATAAATTTTTTTGAGGTTAATTTAGTAATTTTAAATTTAATTTGATCAAAATACTTCTAAACCATCTATTTAAAAAAAAAATTACGGTCAATTCATGAAAAATAATCATTTGAACTCTCTTATATTATAGATTGTGTGTAGCTTAAGTTTAAGTTGCGTTGAGCATGACCCATAAGTTGAGCCCATGCCTATTGTTCCTGTTTGGAATCACTTTCGAATGAATCATTAGATATATGACTTCTACGTTGACGAGGTCGCACGGATCCCATGAGCAATTGGGAGAAGATGATGCTCTTGTAAAACTTCAAATAGAAGAAGGGTTAGAATGGAGGCCAGGGTGCCCTGGCTCAGCCATTCCGACGCCCAAGTCAATTGGCCGGAGGGAGATGAAGAAGAAGAATAGGAGATGAAATGTGAAAAAAATGAGGTAGGTGAGTGTGAGCGTGTGTGCATGTACCTAGACCCGCGGGAAGCGGAGTTCTTTTATAGAGTCATTGGAGGAGATGACACATCGAAAGTAAGAAAAATATTTCATTGTGGTAGAGGAGGGTCCCATCACCCATGTTTAGTACGATAAAAAATCATGCTGTATTAATGTGGTAGATTATCTACTGTTGAGTACTTTACCATCCCACGTGTCGCTCGGAATGAATGAGGGAAGTAGTGCTGATGAAACAAAGTTATTTGGGTAGGAGCACAGATTGCGGCGAGACTGAACTGACTAGGGAGTCTGCTTCTGTCGGGAAGACCATGAAGTCGATAGGGCACGGAGCCAGTTGGGTATGGAGTTGATCGGGCACCGAGCCAGTCGAGCATGGTAACAATGGGGCATAGAGTCGGTCGAGCGCGGAGTCAATCGAGCACGGAGCTAATCGGACCCTCTGACATGCTATCTCCACTTGGACCTAACATTGACTTTTTTTACCAGAGCATATCAACCCATAACACCTATTGAATATGACTCAATTGGCCCGGGGTTATGTCATAACCAAGCACAACGCATGAACTGAGCACCTACCATTTAGCATGACTGAATTTCCAAGCCAAACACGACAAAACAAGACCTGAATTTTTGTCACAAATGCCCGGTCCATCTCACACCATTAAATAAAGGTTGTTTGCTATATAGACAAACATCAAATGGAACAAATAGATAGATAGAAGCATAAAGCATCGCATCAAATTGGCAAATTGATCAAATCAGAATAAAGAAATGTCAAGGTGGAGGACAATCAATATTTCCTTTACGTTCTTTTTTTTCTTAAAAAATTGCAATGATCGATCCTATAAAGCAAGCACAACTACGTTACTATTTGGTTGATTGAATCATATAAAAAATGATCATTTTTTTAATAAAAAAATACTCACTAAATATTAACAAATCCATTGTACATTTTGTATTTAAACAACTCTTTCAGTACGTACCATTTAAACTAGTAAAATTAAAAACTCTCTCCCTGATAACCCTAAACTAGATGAACTGCATGCACTTCAAAAAGAATTGATCATAATTGATCAAATTTAAGCATTTCCAGGTATGAAATTCAAGAAAAAGCAATTCATTATTCTTTATTATGATGATTGATTCTCAGCTATTCCAGCTCAACAAGCTTTGTCATCATCCTCTAATGAGATAATTAATTAGTCAATATTCTGACAGCGAGGTTGAAGTTGAAATAACAATTAATCCTTTTCTGCTTTTTCATATAATAATACAAGTTGTTTAAGTGCCTCTTATTAAACAGTTTTAAATCTGTATCTATATCAATATAAAAATGGGGAGAGACAAGGTATTAAATCATTGATTAACCAAAAAAATTATGAATTAGCAGTTTATAATTATTAATGAGAGTGGAAAGAAAATTAAAGGGAAACACCCAAAAGACAATCAAATGCTGGAATCCAGATCATAAACATCAGGATGATTTGGTGGGGTAGCTAGGCCACTTGACTTATGTTTTGCTAGAGAGAATAAAGATCAAAAATACGAGGAATGATTGGATTGTGTCTCCCCAATCGGCCAAATAAATGCCATTATATAATATATGTTGACATCAGTTTTTTGAATGAGGTTTAGTGGAATGGACAGTGTTGGCTCAGATGTCTACTCCAATGGCCAACGTTATCAGCAGGCAGTAGTTGAGTTGGTAAACAGCAGCCAAACGCCTTTACCTCCAAGTGCATGCTCAAGTTAAACTAGAGATGTGCAAGCTTTCAGAGACAATTAAACCAGTGCTCCATGTTTCGCTTGTTTCTGACAGTTCATGTTCAGCAATTTAATGCCAAATAAATCATAGTTTAAAGGATTTGAGTTTGATTTGTATATAGTTTTAGAAGGGTAGAGTGGGTGTAAAATTTAAGGATGACTATGGATTTTAATGGTGGAGCATTTCAGAACCTAGCTAGAAAATATGGCATAGATTTTTAGTGTCTGGAGATCAGTGTCAGTGGTGATTTTATTTTCTCCTTTTGTTTGATGTAAGTTCTTGTTTAGCCATTTTGATTCCTCTTATTGTTTTTTTTAATGAGTTTGTGCTATTCTATAAGATGGTACAGATTCAACCACATCGACTTGTGGAAGAGGTTATTTCATATTTTAAAGGCATTAGCTAGAGATCTAGCAAACAAAGCTCGAATAGTCTCTAGACTTACTTGGTGGTGTTAGAGCATCCACAATGCTCAAGCGTTATAACGCCTTCCACGTCATTAAAGAGCATGGGACCCACTGCCACATACTCATTATAACATCATACCTTTTTCACCCACATTCCTATTAACGTTAATACCCATTATTTATGGGTCCCACCATCCACTCACTTATCTTAAAATTATATATATTAAATAAATACATTTTAAAAATATGTTAAAAATATTAATATTGTACATATTATTTTTAATAATAATCTTACTTTTAAAATAATAATTTTATTATTTTTAAAAAATAATATTAAAAAGTGGATGTGTCTTATGATAATTAATAAACGGTTAAAATTATAAAGTTGGAAAAATAAAATTTATTTAAAATTGACATATAATTATAAAATTGAAATACAACAATAACTTACAATAAACCACACTATGATAAAATTAAAAATAACATATAAAATACTAATTCACGGATTATTATTGTACAATCCCCAAATATGCTCAACTAAGTCGGCGCGAAGTTGGTGATGAACTTGAGTGTCACGTAGTTCAGAATTTGTTTGAAGATAATCTTGAAATCCTCGATTTGAGCCATGGATAGGTTGTGCGGGTTCGTCACCTTCATCATCGTACCAATTTGTCACGTGAGCTCCTTCATCCTCAACAATCATGTTATGCAAAATAATGCATGCTAACATGATTTGTTTTAACTTTTTCCTATACCAATAACGAGCTGGACCTCTGACAATCGCCCATCGAGATTGGAGCACCCCAAATGCTCGTTCGACATCTTTTCTTGCAGACTCTTGTCTTTCCTTAAACAACTTCCTCTTGGGATCCTCCGGGCAAGGAAAAGCCTTAACGAAAGTAGCCCACTCTGGATATATTCCATCTGTTAGATAATAACCCTTCGTATATGCAGTGTCGTTCACTGTGAAATTAATCTCCGGAGTATTTCCTTGCAAGACATTGTTGAATATCGGAGATTCATATAACACATTAATATCGTTACGTGAACCAGCGACTCCAAAGAATGCATGCCATATCCACAAGTCATGAGACGCGACTGCTTCAAGTACGATTGTTGGTGACCCATGTCCCCTTGTAAATTGACCTTTCCAAGCAACTGGACAATTTTTCCATTTCCAGTGCATGCAATCAAGGCTACCCAACATGCCAGGGAAGCCGTGTCTCTCATCATGCATTTGAAGAAGACGCTGAACATCATCAGCATTTGGCCTTCTCAAGTACCTATCACCAAATATTTCAACCACATATTTGCAAAACTTGAAAAGGCACCTGATGGCAGTTGATTCACCCATACGTAGGTACTCGTCAAGATGGTCGGCGGGGATTCCATAAGCCAATTGACGAATCGCAGCAGTGCATTTTTGTAGTGGTGACAATCCTTTTCTTCGCACAGCATCGTCCCTATGTTGAAAAAATGCTGAATGATTCTGTAATGCATTCACTATGCGAAGGAATAACTCTCTTCGCATTCGAAATCGTCTTCGAAATATTTCATCGTGATACACCGGATTTATAGAGAAATAATCATTGACGAGCCTCTCATGCCCGACTTCACGATTTCTTTGGATGAACCTTCTTCTTTTGTGTGCGCCCCTCCTTTGATATGCTTCCATAAGTTGTTGGTGTTGTTGAAGAACCAATAACATTAGTTCTTCACTCGGATCTTGCTCATCGATTTCAACATGGACTTCGTCTTCACTTGTCGAGCTGGAACTTGAGCTAGAGCTACTTGTAGAATGAGACATTTTTAGAGGAATCACGTTGTAGTATATGTGTTTGAGAAATGGTATGATAGTCGAATGAAAATCTCGTAGCACAATGTGTCTATATATATTGTTTTCCTCATGCAACGGCTAGTTTACAACGGCTAATTTGTAACGGTTAGTTGCAACAGCTAGTTTCCAAACAGCTAGTTTAATTTGTAACGGTTAGTTCCAACGGTTAGTTCGAACGGTTAGTTCCAACGGCTAATTTCCAAACAGCTAGTTTCCAACGGCTAGTTTACAATGACTATTTTGCAAAATTATAATAATTGAAAATCACATTAATCGAAATGAGAAATACAATAATTAAAAATTACAATCACTCGAAAATAAAATAATACTAGAAAATGAATATTAAGTAAACAATTTAGATATTCCATCTCGCCCTAATATCCTGGCATAGACATTCATGAATGATAAGCTGCTCCTTTGTCATCTGTGATGTGTCTTTGTTCAATATTTTGTACTCCTTCAACTTCAAGTGACGATTCTTAGCTTCAGATTTGGACAACGCAGCTTTTGCCTTAATCTCTTCTACTTCGAGTTGTTTTTGCTTCAGATCGACTTCAGACTTCTTCACGCTTGTGTACTCAGTGAACTTTGCGAAAATATTATTGTAGTTTATTGCCAGATCCTCTATGGTCGAATTTACTTTCTCTTTTCCCTTTCTTTTTGCTGCCTTTTGTCCCATTGGACGAGTATCTTCATCATCCAGGTCTATACTCACATTTTGGTTGGAAGAGGTGTTGCTTGCTCCTGACTCTGAGGTCCTCGTCTTCTTTGTCGCCACAAAGTGATCAACAGACTGTGGAGTAAACATTGGACGGTCTTTGACAATTCTCCACACATGCTCAAGATTGAATGCAACGCCATTGTTTTCGGATTGATATTTTTCATACGCAAACCTCAATATATCTTCGTCACTGTGACCACTTCGATATGAACTATAAACACTATTGTAATTTGCATTAAATCGATATACCTTCTTTTGGATTGTATTGTGCCAATGTGACCGTATAACATCTGCATTTCTGGTCTTTGAACCTGAGGGACGATTCTCATTGTAGTAGCTTGCAACATGTCCCCAAAAAGCATCCGCCTTTTGATCATTGCCGATTATTGGATCATCACTGATAGTGACAAAACTTCTCGCTAAGACCTCGTCTTCAACCTTTGTCCAATTTGAACGCTTTCTTGTACCCCCAGCATTTGAAATCACTTTTTCAACATTGACCACCTCAATTGGGGATTCCCGGTCGGAAAGTTGAGTCTCCGGGACAAAAGTTGGAGTTGCAGGTTCATTCGACATTGGAGGAGTGAAAGACATACCAGTATTGTGTGGGATACCATATCCATGAGCAACCGGCGGCGTGAAATACGGATGACTCATATTTTGCCAATATTCGGCTGGAAGCTGTTGATATGGACTTCGAGGGGCATAATTTGGATGATTCAAAGAATTTCCAAAACCTTGGAAATTTGGCAGATTTTGTGGAGGAAATGGATATGGGTATTGATAATTTGGTGGAATTTGTGGATTTTGGGAAGATGAATATTCTTGTGGGTTGTTTGTAGAATTCAAGAAATATGAGAAAAAAGCCCTATTATTTTCATCCATTTCGAATAGAAAATAAGATTGCAGGGAGAGTAGGATTGGAGAGTATAATGAGTCATTGGTAGATATTTATAGACGAAATTTTAAACTAGCCGTTAAAAAATAGCCGTTAAAAACTAACCGTTTTATTTAATTTTTAATTTTAAAATTTATAATTTTTTAATAAAAATTAAAACTAGCCGTTAAAAAATAGCCGTTAAACTAACCGTTTTATTTAATTTTTAATTTTAAAATTTATAATTTTTTAATAAAAATTAAAATTATCCGTTAAAAAATAACCGTTAAAAAACCAACCATTTTATTAAATTTTTAATTTTAAAATTTATAATTTTTTAATAAAAATTAAAATTAACCATTTTAATAACCGTTTCAATTAATCATTTAATTTATTAAATACATTTAAAAAATAAAAACAATAAAAATATTAAAAAAAAAAGAAGAAAGCATGCAGTCTGGGCCCACCTGCAGCCGTTTAACGCGTTCAATTCATTGAACGCGTTAAACGACGTTAACGCCCCACATTGCTGTGGGGCGTTATAACGTGGCATTTGAACGGGCGATTAACGCCCATTGCAGATGCCCTTAGAGACACTTAGGATGTTAAAAAATAATGACGTTAGAATCAAATTTATCAAATTTTAGAGTGGGGCACCTAGAGCTTCCTAATGACAAGAGCAGTGAGTATAGTATAGGAGACACAAAGATTGTTGAAAAATGGTAGAGACTTTAGTGAGATGAGAGGTCTAATTTCTTAATTTGGTTTAGGTGATAAAGGACGCTAAGTTTGTTGGGGGCAACAATATTGTTTCCGGTAGCTCTGGGAGTATGCAAACTGATACGGATCGTCGAGGCTAGTGTTCAACACTATCTCCGTAAATGATATTGCTCCGCTATAGTGCTTACGGATAGCAACAATTCATTCTCAAAATATAACGACAAACGTCTCAAAATAGTAGCACTTCAAATTCTGAGACCGGCAAACCTTCTCGTAGGCTTTTTGGACTCTGAATGCATTAGATGAGATGAATGCACAAGGAAGAGTAGAATCGATGAAATTTCCAATCTGGAGAGATCTATTTATACTAAGTGAAGAGATTGAATGAGTGGATGTGACCCTTAGACAGAATCAATCTGGGTCGTCCGATCTGGAAGGTTGTAACCCTTCATATAGCCCTCATAATCTCATCCATCAGATCTCCTTGTACTTCAGATCAGGTTTCATCCCAGCAGTTAGATCGTGACTCTTGCTTCTCGCGATGACGCGTACGTGCGAAGTGCAAAGTGCGCCTACAAAGTGCCCATTGCGCATGTGGTGGGCTCATAGGTGCGAGCACCTGTTCACCCCTGAGAAGAGAGCACCTGGTCTTTTTGTGTTAACTCCATTAACACAACATCATTAATAAAGAAACAAAATACATCGAAAATGGAAGATGTGGGACTATTTCCCATGCATTTCCTTATATATAACATTAATTAATAATTAATGTTATTCGGGCTGACTTTAAACAATTAATTTCTCATTCACCCTTAATCAGTTTTGAGCAAATTAATAGTGTAAATCTATCTACGTGAAACATAGATTTCGATTTTGAAGTCAATTACGACTTTCATCAATTGATGACATTCTGATTTTTTCACAAAAACGTATTGGTCCATTAAGGCCCCAATATCCAACAAATAAGGGGTGTAAGGCACTCTACTTGATAGAAGAAAGCCAAGTTATCCTATATCGAAAAGAGTGTTTAATTAGGAGATGATGGTAGTTAGTGAAACTACAATGTACAAAAATTAAAGATATTTTACATGGCAAGAAGGATCATTAACTAGGTTTAAAGTTATTCTATTCGGTTTACAACTATAAATGAATAGAAAATTCATGAACAAATTCAAATATTAATAAGCTCCCGTGGCTAACATTCATAAATAAAGCTTATGAAAATAAGTATATTTATTATCTGATCTTTTCTAAATCTTAATTATAAATTTATTTTTTTATTTAAATTCATCAAAAATATGATATAATTTTTAATTATCATTAATAAATTTTATATTATATCAATGCTTTTAACTAAGTTATAAGGACAATGATATCTAGCTCTAATGGAACTCAATAAGAATTTACTCAGCCTCAATAAGGTTTTCATATATAAATTTAATAAGTAAATGAATAAGTTTGAATACAATAAAGAACATATCTTCTTAGCTCTTTTACATTCATAACCAAGTGAAGTATATCTCAAAGGTGATTATACATATTACATATAGAAAATAATGACTTACTTTTTAATTAGTTGGCTAAGGTTGGGGGGATCTCATATAGTCATTTTGGATAGATATTCATTAATTTATTATTTGATTTGTCAAGGCTTCTCTAAGTGAAGCTATTTCATATATTGTTCAAAGGAAAAAAAAACATTAACAAGCCAGTTCAAATGGGAGTGCACATACAAGGCAAGAATTTTAGTAGAATAAATCTAAATCTAGATTCTATTTTTACGAGGATGTTTAATTCTTCAGATACAAGGCATACAATCGAACTAAAAGGACTATTTAAGACAAAGCTAAAGACTTTGAGCTATGTGTAAATAATGAGGATGAGAATGTTTCTACCTTTGTCATTTCAAAGGAAAAGAATGCAACTTCTAAATATTATAGTATCTAAATTTAACTAGTGCAATGCATATTTACACTTGGAAAGGATGATCCAAAACTCGTGTAATATGACTCGAGAATAGAGGTCTAAGGCATTACTCAATTTATTGGAAATGCACAACACATCTTACAGTTTGTTTGGGAGGAGGTGAGGGAAGGGGAAAGAAAGGTAAGGAAGAGGAAAGAGAATTTTTACCCTCTCGTTTGGAATGGAGTGAGTTAAGGAGAGGAAGGAAAGAGAAGGGTAAGCTTTCCCCTTACATGCCCATAAATCAACATAATTCCTTACACTCCAAATCGAGGTGTAAGGAAGGGGAAGGAAAACTTATAAAATATTTATTTCAATTATATCCCTATATTAGAATATTAATTATTAAAATAACTCATCTATTAGATTTTTAAAAAAATTATAAAATATTTATTCCAATTATATCTCTATATTAAAATATTAATTATTAAAATAACTCATCTATTAGATTTTTGCACCGTCGCTCCTCATCACATAACACAACTATCACAGGATCTCATCGATCGCACTCCTCGACGTCAACTTTCATCGTAAATTTTTTCGAAGATAAAATTCAAGAGAATATATTTTTATAAAAATATATATAAAAATATTGATTTATTCTTTGTCGTATCAAAATGTATAGATTCTGTATTTCACATATTTATTATATATATATATATATATTAAATTTTTTATTTATTTAAGATTAATTTTTGTTGGTCTCATAAGTTATATATATTTTTTCACATATAGATTTATTTTAAAAGTAAGGGTACTTTTATAATTTTATATATTTAACTTTCAATCTCTTTCCTTTCTTCCCAAATTAACAAGGTAAAACATGTTACGTTAATAAACCTTCCCTTCCTCCCAAACAAGGTGAACATAAATACTTCTCTTTCCCTTCCTTTCCCTTCCTTTCCCTTCCTTCCCTTTTCGTTAATGAACTTTCTCTCACCTCATCCAAATAGACTATTAGGGGCAAGCCTTTGCCTTCTCACGGGTGAGGGGGAATTTTATTTCATTGAGCGAGTTAGATTTAGAGAGGCACTATTAAAGAGTAACTAGTAGAGTTCTTAGGGTGGCTCAAGATAGGTGTATGCACATGATAGAAATATTACATAAAACAATAAAATTATTAATTATTTGCGAGTAGAGGGAATTATGAGATAGTCATGCCATTTTTTATTTCTTAATTTTCACCACTTAATTCTTCTATGAAGTTTATTTTGAACATTAGAATAATGATATGTGAATAGTAGAAAACAATAAATTACTCTACTCAATCAAATTAATATTTTTTTTAATTTAATTAAGAAGAGTAGAGTAAGATTATACAATTTAGGATAGTTAAATCAAACGCGAATAATTCCAGCGAGAAAGTTAATGAGTGGGACCCAATTTTATCCTCGCCGGCAACCCACACAAGGGTTACAATAAACCAACCACCAGCGGGGTCCGCCAACCAGATCATGTCCACGTTGGTTGTTTTCCAGCAACAGCATGGGTAACAATTGATATTCTCCTCCCCGGTTTGCTCAAATGTTGCTGGCCGAGTAGAGTGGAGTCGTACACGATGGGCGCGCACTGAGGCACAAAAAGAGGGTGAAAATATCTGTCCCCCTCATAATTGGGAAAAGAGATAAAAAAACGAAAGGGACCGGGCAGAAAAAGAGGCCGACAACCTGACCCGCCTATTTCGTCGTTGGGGCCCACATGTACGAGCGGGACCCAAACGAGCAGGGCCCACCAGATCCGACTGCTCTCGCTTCAATAGGCTCACCGGGTAAGGGAATCATTAACCAAACTGCATGAAGGAACGGATGAAAACAAGAACAATTAATTTTTAATGAAGATAAAAGGACAAACACTGTATATAAAATGAAAATTGAACAGTAATACACGGGAGAATAATGTTTCGAATAAAATAAGATGACCAAATTTTAAAAAAAATACTTTTTAAAAATAAAAATAAAAAGATGCTCTCTGTATTGTAGTATTGTTACTATAGGGTGCTTTGCTACAATATGTCAAAATAATTTTTTTATTCAACTTATCAAAAATATTATATATAAAATAATTTTATATTACAAATTACCTAAACTTAATAAAATTACAATAGTATAATAACTATTTAATAGCTATCACAATAGGTTTAAAATAATTTTGATCAAGATTAAATAATTTTAATTAAGTTGATAAAAAAATTATATAAAAATGCTCTAGTTATAGTATTTTTAACCAAATTAAATCAATTTATTTTAACGATTAATTGTTACAACAACATTAAAAAAGAATCACTCTTTTAACGTACACCTTGTTAATTTTTACCAAATAAGATTCTATATTTATTACTTTTATTTATACATCTGTATCAAATTTGCGTACTTAATCTCATGCAAGCGCTTATTTTATAAAATTTAGAAAATGAAATTACACATCAAATTCTAGTTCAGCTTATGATTTTGAGGTTTGTACTCAATGGATCATTATCTTCTCTTAATTTTTCTTAGAGCCACGTACTAGCTGGTTGCCTAAATGTCATGTTCTTGACAATGGCTTTCAAAATGCTTCCATGATTTCAATCTACAAATGGATGATCTTAACTATACTTTAAATTCCTAAACACTCTAAATATATCCTATCAAAAATAGTATTTTTCTTTTTTTAAAAAAAAAGAAAGAAAGAAAAATTTTAATTTGAGAAACCTTTTCTTGAGAACAACTCAAGCTTCCTTTTAGAAGAAAAATGGCCAACAGTCAGTCGCTCAAATCCAAACAGTGATCAGGTAGCATGGATGGCCATTCACGTCTCACGTCAGTGCATAAAATTGGTAGACAATAATACGTCTATAGTTGCAAGAACCTGTTAAGGAAAGAACAATCTCTGACAGAAAGGCAGAAGAAATAGAAGAGTACAAGTAAACCATTCATCCTTTGAGAAGCTCAAATCCTCGTAGTCGCAGCAAGAGATAGCTGTTAATCATAAGTAACAATGCTTTGTAAATCAAATCCAAAGTGAGAAGAAGAGGAAGAGCTGATGATTTGGTGTGCAACAAAGTAAGCATCGCTATTCACGACCAGTAACAAATGTTAACAAAAAAGAGAAAGAAAGAGATTCTACACTGCGAGCGATGTGAATAGTTGTCGATAATTATTGAGGCAGACGATAGGGACCAAGTGCTGGAGGAGAACAGAACAGTGCATACAATGTCCACAGGGAGATTAGGAAATCCTGGAAAGCAACTTTTGCGGCTAGAGGAATTTAAAGTCTTATTAGCTTCTGGACAAACCAAAGCAGCATTCATAAACACTTACAATAAACCAATCATTATTGCCTAGCTCGCTGGTAAATCAAAGAAAATGTGGTTACGAGTGCAGGATGGAGGTTTGGCAACAGCAACAGGAGGATTTCTGACTTGGAGAATGAAGACAGAGATGGTTTATCTTTGAAATCCATGTTCCCAAGTCAGAATAGCACTCGATCGCACTTTACACTTTTCCAGAGGATGACCACCGACTTTTTCCTCCAGCTCCCGCGTGTGCGGGGTGGGGTGATGAAGAAGAGGAATGCAGGCCGGCAGCTGAATTCCATGGTTGATCTTGATCTTGATCTTGATCTTGATCCATGGGGTGCCGAAGCTAATGGAGGAGAGACCCTAAAATTATTGAGACACAAATGGATGGAGAAAGACGGCTTAAAAGAAGACCAAGTAATGACTCCGATTCCACAAACAAACTAAGGATTTCTGACTCGCGGGACAAAGAGCAGGTACAACCTAGCTAACCTAAACTCCAAGCAGCTAATGAGCGTCGTCGTCGGTCGCCGCCGACGCAGCGCCTGTGGCAGCAGCGCCGGGAGCACCCGACAATGAGGCGAGCAGATTGAGGTGTCCGGCCAGGGGAAGGTAGTTGCCGACGCGAGCGGCGGATGCCTCCCCCATCGGCTGCCCTGCGAACCTTCCAGTTAGCGTCACCGGGACCATGTCCGGCGTCGCGAAGCTCCAGAACTGCCCGTAGTCCTGCCGGGTCGGCACGGCCCAGAAACCGGCGGCCGGTCCAATCCCTACGCCGCCGTTGGCGTCGGCGACGGTTTCCTCTTTGCCTCCGGATTCGTAGTCCGCGCGCAGGCGCTTGCCGAGGATGAAGGGGGCGGGGGCGAGGGAGTGAGAGAGAAGGTGGGTGCCGGCGGTAGGGGAGGAGGGAGAAGGGAGGGCGAGAGGGGCGGGGGAAGAGGAAGGAGCGGAGCGGAGGAGAGAAGAGGAGGCCGTGGAGAAGCTAGCGGGCGTGGTGCCGGTGCCGGTGGCTGCGATGATGGAGGGCTCGGCCTGGCGTAGGAGCCACTCGATGGTCTGGCCGTCGGATTTGTGGCCGAGCTCGCGGGTGAGCTGGAAGACGCGGGCGGCGCAGATGATGGGCATGCGGATGCGGCGGCCACGCCCATCGACCTTGCTGTGGCGGTCCTTGGCGGGGGGTTTCTTGAGAGCCAGCGAGCCGTTCCCGGCTGCGGGCGACCGCGATGGCTTGTGCTGGCCCTCGAGGACCACGCAGCCGCCGCCCCGCCACCGCCACCGCCACCGCCACCGCCGTCAGGGTTGCTCATGGCCTCGGAAGGAATAGAGAAAGGAAATAATTAATTTTGTTGTGTTTGTTTCGTTTCGGAGAAGAGGAACGGAACGGGTAGCGGAAGCGGAGGAAGAGTGGGAGGAGAGGAGAGGAGAGTAATGATTGAGGAGGAACAAGAGCAAGAGGCAGGAGAAGGTGGAGACAGAGAGGAAGAGAAGATGCACATGGAGAGGTGGGGGCCACAAGGCCGCGCTTTTTTTTCCCCCTCCTGCCGCTCCCTCCCGTTGTTTCCTTCAACCCTCGGCCTCGGCCTCGGCCTCGGCCTCGACTGCTTCCTTGGACACCGCCGGATGACGGAAGAGGGTCACCGCCAGATGACGGAAGAGGGTCATGGGTCTTTTTACGCGGTAACATTGAGTTTACCCTTGTGCGGACCCCATTTGGAGAATTTCGTCGTCGCCACTTGCAATTTCCTTTATTTTTTTTTTCAAATTACTCATAGAAAAAAAAATATTGAGGACGACATAAAAAAAAATCAAATATTATTCATTTCCAAACTAAAAAATTAATTTTTTTGAAAGGCACATTAAAAATAATAAGGCACATAGTTGTTACAAAACGCTTAAATAATGATATTTTTAAATGAAAAATATATTTGAGTGCTATTTTAATATTTTTAAAAAAATTATCACTCTGACAAAAAGATAATTAATAAGAGCCCCTTCTAATATTTACTTAATATTTTTGTAATGTTATAAATTAAAAACTTTATTTTCTAGATCACTTAAACATCTAAACATTATTATTTTAGATAAATAAAAAAAATATTATTTGATGAGTGAAAATAATATATGTTTAAAAATATATTTTAAAGTTTTAGATCATTAAAGTGATTTCATAAGATGATTAAATCAAATAATGACTTGCTAGTAAAACACAAAAGTAAGGGATAAATGTGTCTTTGACCATATTGATTTTAAATATGATATTATTTTAACATTTAAGTCCATATTTATCAAATTACCTTAATAACTCTTGTGCAATCCTTCACAAAAATTAAAAATTAGGTGCATCATCATCCGTTGAAAAATAAATTCAATTTAAGTGTGCTCTTCCGATAAAATAATTAAACTATTCATTGTCCAATCATCAAAATGTACACACATGATAAATTATATATATATATATATATATATATAAAACATTTTATTATATTTCTTTACAAAGTTAGAGCATCTAAGCGACTTTTTGATATCAAATTGTATTAAGAATATCTAATGCCTTTTTCATTTCAATCCTCCTCCTCTCTCTCTCTCTCTTATGTTGGCGGATGGTAGCTGGAACCATTCCGAGCTATTCTCCCACCGTCTTGGCCGTCGTATGTTCGGTATGCTAGGATCTTCCCTATACCAAAGGAAAGGAAATTCTGGCGTTACAACAGATTTACAACAGATCACAAAAGATCTAAGGATCTTGCTCTCTACTAGAAGACTCGCAACAGACTGTGAGCTTCTTTCAAGAGTAACTAGACTCTAAGTGAAATGGCCTCGAGTATGAGATGCGATGCCGTTACACTTCTTACACACATATTTATAGAGGGGTTTACTTCCTTGCGAAGTAAAGAGCTTGGGTTACTTCCCCGTGAAGGAAGGAACCTTTAAAGTTTTGGCCAGCTAACGCTGCTTTAAGGACAGCAATTATTATTGGTGGTAGTGGTTGCTGAGTGAGATGGGTCCACCACGTCCGCTTCCTTTAATCATAGTGTCCTGGCCACAGTAGTGATGTTGGATCTGGGTCGTCCACGTCCAGGTTGCTGAATTCGGATGTCAACAGATCCAAATCTGTCAGTGTCGTTCCCTCGTCCTCCGAATATTCGCTTATAGTGGTGTAGCTGTTGGCGTTTGCTTGCTCTCGAAGCAAAGAATAACTTTGTAGCTGTTGCGCGTAGTTGTCAATGAGGTCAGCCCAGTACCAGCAATGACAGGTGTTTGTAGCGCATTTGTAGAATTGTCGATTGGGATTTCTACTGGTATGAGAGGTCATCAACCTTGCATCTTGATGGCAGGCGCACTGCAAAACAGGTTTAGGTAGTTCATTAATGAAATTAATTTTGTATACCTGCTTGCCTTTGAGAGCCTTAGCAATACAGATTGCTAGTCGATTTTCAGCTTCATCCGTGGTCCTTTTGAAGACCTCCGAGGCTGCAGTGACAAGAGGCTTTATGAGAGGGCTTTGCCACTTATCAACTATAATTGCTTGAATTAGCCGGGATAATTCATCAGCTAAAACATTATCTTTCCCTTCTATATGCTCGAAGGAAACCTTTACTCCAATGCCAGTAATATAGTCAGTTAGTGTCATCCAGCGAACCCTTGAAGGCTTGTGATCAGCAGCTTTCTCGTAGAATTTCACTATTGCTTTGCTGTCTGTTCTGATGATAATTTCCTTCTTGTCAAGGTAATAGATTTTGAACTTTTCAAGACTAAGGATGACTGCTTGAACTTCGGCGTCTATAGTGCTCTTGATAGGAAGAAATCTCCCACTGGCATAGGCACATACCTTCTCAGAAGTCCTGGGATCTCCTTTGTTCCTCTTCCATTTACATATCCCACCCCATCCTTCCATACAGCCGTCAGTCTCTAGGACTATTACTGCTTCAGATGGTGGTACCTCGAGCTCAGGAAGCTGTTGAACGATGGCTTTAATTTTTCTCACTATCTTCCAATCTTCCTGGTTCATCCTTCTCTCTCCTTTTCCAGATGTTTTAGAGTAGAGAGGGCCAAGTATCTTACCAAGGTTTGGGATATATGCGCGAGCATAATTCAGAATCCCTAGCCACCTCCTGAGAGATCTGATTTCTGTCAAACTCCCTTCATCTGTTATTAATATCTTCTGAATAATGTGGGGCTGAAGTTTGATCCTTGATTCCCCGATTGTTGCTCCCAAGAAGTCGATTTGTTTGACCCCTATTTTCATCTTGGTCGGACTAAGGACCAACCCATTTTTCTCACATATTTCAATAAGTTTCTTCAGATGCTCCTTGTGTTCTTCTGGACTATTAGAGAAAACCAATATGTCATCAATATATACAGCAATAAAGTTTTCTGTACCTTTAAAGCATTAGTCCATCTTGCGTTGAAATATAGCAGGGGCGTTCTTTAGTCCGAATGGCATAACAAGCCACTCATACAACCCATCTATCGCCCAGAATGCCGTCCAAGGAATGGATTCTTCCTCTATAGCGACTTGGTGAAATCCACTTTTCAGATCAAACTTTGAGTAGATACTAGAATGACTGATTTTGGCAATTCTAGTGTTGATGCCCGGTAATGAGTACTGATCCTTCTCAGTATTATCATTTAACCTTTTATAATTAAAAACCAGTCTTTCTTTACCTTTGGTCTCCTTCCCAGTGATCGGGTCAACCTCTGTCCCTGATTCTACCATAATTGCAGTGGTTCTGTGCTTACTTTCAGATGGCCTGATGACTTTCATATTCAAGAGCTTCTGAACATGCCTGCTCATTGCTTCCTTCATCTTTGGAGTCACATGCTTAAGAGGACGGTCTTCTATGATTACATCTGGATTCTTAATCAGGATCTTGCACTTTATCTGATTTCTTGACCAGTGCTTGAGCGGCTCTTCTCCAATGAAGCCTAATTTCTTGAGTCTTTCTATTTCTGAGGGGTTGATCATATCCTGATGTATTATCCCTATCCTGGGTTCTGCAGCACAGATATCATAGTACTCAGATAATTCAATATCTAGTTCTTCAAGAAAACATACCGAATGTGCCTCTGGGGCTGCTTCCACTGTAGTGACCAGTTTGTAGAAGGTGACTTCGCCCTTCTCGATTCTAAGTCCCCCATCCATAGCACGAATGAAATTCATCCCAATAATATAATTCAAGCCTTTGTTTAATGTTGGCATAACATAGGTCCTGGGCAGTCTAAAATATTGCTCACCTACCCATATTTTGCCATCCCTCAGAATTTCTTTTACCTTTGTAGCTCCGTTTACACCTTGTATCAGCGTCTCCGTTAGTGAGGGTTGCTTGAACTCTTCCGGGATCAGCTCTCCATTGCAGACACAAATGACTGCACCTGTGTCTAGTATTGCATTCAGAGAAATTTTTTTGCCATTAATTTCAATGTTAACCTTAATATTCAAAAGGTTGTTCCGGGGTTGTACCAAAGAAATAACAGATTCATCAACATGCAGTATTGGTAATGGTAGTTGTGACCTGAGAGACGCTATCTCCTGCTTGTCGATCTCAATCATTCTTTTGAGAAGCTGTATTTCATTTGCCAGCTCAACTTTCTTTGATTCTGCTTCTTTGTTAAGGATCCCAAGGAGCTCATTTTCCATTCTCAGTTCTTCCAGCTCCCTTTCAGTTTCTAATGGTGTTTCTTCTACCATCATGATATGCGATTCTTCCATATTTCTAATCTTTTCTTTTAAGGCTTTATTTTCCTCCTCAAGCTCCTTTTCTCTGGAACTCAATCTCTTTAGCACTTCTGACTGTCGTTCTGCGAGGCTCCTCCATTCATCTTTATTTACTGGTCTGGTAGCCCTGGTTTGCCTGGGAATCTGTATTCTGAAGCAATGATAGGAGCACATATTGCATACTACAAACTTACATTTGTTGCAATCCATCCTTCCTCCCGTTTTGACTTCTGCTCGGCAGTCTCTACAGTGTGCTGATGTTGTCAAAGAGTAATTCCACTCATGTTGACACATATTCTTCCCTTGTTGCTCTTACTTGGGGCCTCCATTCTGACTCCCCAATCAAGAACTCCTCAGTCATCATGAGAACATCAAATTTTTCATCATAACTTTTGTCAAAGAAAATGTCAGATGAATTTCCTGCTCTGAATATGATCTGTTCTCTAAATAATAAAGGATCGAAGGTACCTGCCTTGTACCTAGTGTCTTCTATATTTCCTGGTGAAGATGATGATGACTCGGTGTCTGCATATAGCCTTAGCCTTTCTCTTTGGGCAGCATCATAAATTTGGGCTTCTTCAACATTCCTGAGTCTGTCTAGCCTTGCGAAATGATCTTGCTTAAATGGCCTCTGACCCGATGATTCTGCTAATTCTTTTCTATACTTTCGGCTTGATCTTAGCATTCTTGGTTCAGGTTCAGGAATAATCGCTGCTTCTGCTTCAATCGTCTTTAGGCCTGGGATCAATATCTTCATCATTTCAGTAAAGTTCTTTTGTCCTGTTGAACCGAATCTCTGTATGCTTTCATTAGTGGGCTCAGGTTCAAACACCTCCTGAGTCTCAGGAACAGCTATTTTTTCTAGGATTAGCTGTGCTATGCTTTCCCTTGGCTGCACATAAATTGCTTCATCAGTGAGGTTTATTGCTAGAATTTTAATCTCACCTCGGAAATCCATGTCAATCACACCCCCATTGATGAGTATGCCTTTAACTGCGGCACTATTCCTGGGTGCAATTCTTCCATAAGTTCCTTCAGGTATTTGGGCGTTAATACCTGTCCTCAGAACTTGTTGCTTGTTGGGTACTAGCTTTGCTCCTTCGCATAGGTACAAATCATACCCTGCAGATCTGTCAGTTTTTCGCTTTGGTATTTGAGCCATAGGATGTACCTTTTTTATCAGCAGTCTAGGCTGATCATCTTGAATCATGAGGATATCAAAGTTTTCTGAAATTTCACAATTATCCTCGCCTTCAGATACGGAATAAATGTCAGAGATGTCTGACTCATTCATCCCCACAGAAACAACGTCATAGCCATCTTCTAGCCTGAGTGATTCCAGGATGGCCACTCTGTGCATCAGCTTTCTTGGGTTTCTGCATTCTGAAGCATAATGACCTTCTTCACCACAAGCGTAGCACTTGCAGTTCTTCTTCCTTAATGTTAGGTGCTTCTGCTTGGCTATCCTCACATGCGACTGGTGCGGCTTTCCTTTGTAGGTAGTGGTTTTTCTTGCACCATACTTCTTGTAGGTTCCCCTGTCTTTGCCATACACCCCATGGACAGGTGTCTTCCCACAGAAGTTCATCTTCTTGAGCCTGTTTTGAAATAAGGCTTCTTGGCACATCTCTTTGAGGTAGGCCTTTGTGAATGCGATCCGGCCCGTGATGCCAATAGTATTAGTCGGATATCTTGCCCTGAAAGCCTTCTCGAGTCTATCCCCCAGGGGCCTGGGCATTTTGGTGAAGAATTCTGAGGAGAGTTCTTCATTTGCCCATGATCTTCCGCTCTTGGATGCCAGGTGAAAATAGTCAAACATATATCGGTATACCGCTGTATCCGTCATTTCTGTGCAGACAAGTCCCTTCAGGGTTTTATTGGCTGCATCCTGTTCACCCGTGGTTCCTACCTGCGGGTTTTCCAAGAAAAACATTAATCTAATTTGATTAATGATATTTTGAGTACCATTAGAGCCTAGAGCTTGTTGCTTCATCTGTTCAAACTCTTCAGTGTACTTCATCCTCCAAGTCATGAATATCTTTTTTCTGATTCTCCAAGGAGATTTTCAATGTACAAGATCTTATCTTCAGCATTATCAAAGTTCTTGTCCGCCATGTGTAATAGGGTAGAACTTTCCCATCTGTCAAACACTTTAGTATCAAAATCAAAGGGCATAATGAAAATCGAACCCCGATTTATGTTGGCGGATGGTAGCTGGAACCATTCCGAGCTATTCTCCCACCGTCTTGGCCGTCGTATGTTCGGTATGCCAGGATCTTCCCTAGCGCCATAGCCTTCAGGTGCATTTGCTGGTGTGTATCCTGGTGTCGTCATGTCGACATCAGTGGGTGGCCTGTATCTGCTGATTGCAGACTCGGTTGATAAAATATTCTCAATTTGGTTCTCCGCTTGTTGGAGCTCAGGATAGTCATCTAGCTGCAGAACTCCATACTTCTCTTTAGGGGATGAGGATTCGGTTTCAAAGTCTCCGAAATAATCTTCATTATCTGAAATATCCATATTACTAAGAAATGAAGAAATAATATCATCCTCATCTGATCCCACCATGCCAGTGGGAGATTTCTTCCTATCAAGAGCACTATAGACGCCGAAGTTCAAGCAGTCATCCTTAGTCTTGAAAAGTTCAAAATCTATTACCTTGACAAGGAGGAAATTATCATCAGAACAGACAGCAAAGCAATAGTGAAATTCTACGAGAAAGCTGCTGATCACAAGCCTTCAAGGGTTCGCTGGATGACACTAACTGACTATATTACTGGCATTGGAGTAAAGGTTTCCTTCGAGCATATAGAAGGGAAAGATAATGTTTTAGCTGATGAATTATCCCGGCTAATTCAAGCAATTATAGTTGATAAGTGGCAAAGCCCTCTCATAAAGCCTCTTGTCACTGCAGCCTCGGAGGTCTTCAAAAGGACCACGGATGAAGCTGAAAATCGACTAGCAATCTGTATTGCTAAGGCTCTCAAAGGCAAGCAGGTATACAAAATTAATTTCATTAATGAACTACCTAAACCTGTTTTGCAGTGCGCCTGCCATCAAGATGCAAGGTTGATGACCTCTCATACCAGTAGAAATCCCAATCGACAATTCTACAAATGCGCTACAAACACCTGTCATTGCTGGTACTGGGTTGACCTCATTGACAACTACGCGCAACAGCTACAAAGTTATTCTTTGCTTCGAGAGCAAGCAAACGCCAACAGCTACACCACTATAAGCGAATATTCGGAGGACGAGGGAACGACACTGACAGATTTGGATCTGTTGACATCCGAATTCAGCAACCTGGACGTGGACGACCCAGATCCAACATCACTACTGTGGCAGGAAGCGGACGTGGTGGACCCATCTCACTCAGCAACCACTACCACCAACAATAATTGCTGTCCTTAAAGCAGCGTTAGCTGGCCAAAACTTTAAAGGTTCCTTCCTTCACGGGGAAGTAACCCAAGCTCTTTACTTCGCAAGGAAGTAAACCCCTCTATAAATATGTGTGTAAGAAGTGTAACGGCATCGCATCTCATACTCGAGGCCATTTCACTTAGAGTCTAGTTACTCTTGAAAGAAGCTCACAGTCTGTTGCGAGTCTTCTAGTAGAGAGCAAGATCCTTAGATCTTTTGTGATCTGTTGTAAATCTGTTGTAACGCCAGAATTTCCTTTCCTTTGGTAATATAATTAAATTTAAATTTCATTTTTACTCTTTTCAATTTCATCCTTTGACCATCCAAATGTTAAAAATATAAATAATAAAAAATTCACACACAGTACATTCATGATCCTTCTGTTCTTCTATGAAAAGTTCACATTTTCATTGTCATCAAATCCATTTTTAACTTCATCAAACTTCTATTACTTAAAATAAAATTTAATAGTTAAATAAAGGTTGATTAAAATTTTTTATCATAAATTAATTATGGAGTCAAGATATTTTGTTGCTAATTTTTTATTATTTTTTAAAATCGATCATTATTTTACGATCGATTATTTTATGATCTGATCAAATGCAAAATAACGATTGATTAATTATTTCGATCATTAATTTTTCACTTTTATTCCAATTTATGACTGAATTAATAATTGAAATAAAATTTGATCATTAAATAAAGATCCATTAAAATTATCAATCGCAAATTAATGATGGAGGAAAGACATTTCGTTGCTAATTTTTTTCCATTTTAATTTAATTTAATTTTTATCATTAGTGATCGATTTTTAAAATTTATCCTAAAATAATGATTAATTAATAATTTTGGTAGTTAATTTTTCACGTTTAGTTCCACTTTCACTATGTTTCTCTCGCAATCAACTTAGATCCTGATCCTTTTCCCTCCATAGTAACTGCCCCTTCCCCTTAGTCCCTTCCCTTTGACAATGACAAATTCAACTCCGGTCACACTACAAGGCGGTCATCACCACAAGAGGCGATCATCACCGCGAGCGGCAGCCCACCATGGTTGTATTGTGCGAACGGCCTCCCTTGGCTGCTACGAGGTGGCACGAGGTGGTCATACTCACATGAGGTGGTCGTGCCCGCGCAAGGTAGTCAACCCTACCCAATGCTCGTTGGTGATCGTGCCTACACTAGGCGGTTGACCCTGCCCACTATGCGCGAGTCAGAGACCCTGGCTGTTGCACGTGGGGGACCATGCCTGTACAAGGCAACCATCCCTGCCACTTTGCGCGGGCGACAATGCCACGTCTGAGTACCCTTGGAAGCGTTCGAGGTGCATAGTGTCACGTTTGAGGGCTCTTGGGCATGTCCTAGTCAGGGCCAATCCTAATAATTTTTGGGCCCGAGTCTAATTTTAAAAAAAACTCCTAAATCAAAATGTGCATTCATATTCTTTTAGTTCCATAACAACTTTTTAAAATTAAATCAATACATTAGAGACAATACTATTGGTGCAAAGAGCACTAGTCTGTTTCTAGAGTTTTGATGTTTGACAATACACCTAGGTTTGATTTGTTTTACCAAGGGTTGATCCAAACAGGACCTAATATTTAGATGTGAGTAAAGTTTAGTTATGTCAATTTGATCAGAAGACTAGCAAGAAGTTCTAGTTGAGGTTAGGTAAGGAGAAATCCTAGTTGAGGCTAGACAAGGAGAAGTCTTAGTTGAGGCTAAACAGGGAAAGTCCTAGTTGGAGGCTAGACAGGGTAAGTCCTAGTTGGAGGCTAGGCAGGATAAGTCCTAGTTGGAAGCTAGGTAAAAGAAGTCCTGATCTGGATGATTAGGCAAGAAAGTCCTAGTTGAAGGCTAGGCGGTCCTAGTGGGAGGTTAGGAGGAGTTCTGATTTGGAGGATTAGGCAGGAAAAGTCCTAACTGGAGGTTAGGCAAGGGAAAGTCCAAACTAGATGTTTGGTAGGTGAGAAGTCTACCTATGGAAGTGACTAGTCCTAATTGAAGGTTAGGCAAGGAAAAGTCCAAACTGGATGTTTGGCAGGTGAGGAAGTCTACCTATGGAAGTGACTAGTCCTAACGGGAAGTTATACATGGGTAAGCCAGTAGGTTAGACCTATAGGGTAAGACTTACGTAAGCCTAGTAGGTTAGACAGACTACAAGTAGGCTTAGGTTGCTTGTTTGTATGTTGATCTTACAGGGATTAGGAGTTGGAAGCAAGATGGAGGAAGTATAAGTAGAGCAAACAGAGGCAGCCAAACCAAGCCCGGGATCAACTCAGGTCAAACCCAAGTTGACTGGATCCCGACACTTGGATGTTATTCCAGGCGCCGCTATGTGTTCCAGGCACCTGGATCCAGAAGAATCAACCCAGATAAGACCAAGTAGATCGGATCGGATCTTATCCAAGTGCCCGGATAAGAATCCAGGCACCCGAAAGGGTCTATATAAGGGGGCTTAGCGTGTAGCACCAAAAATACAACTTTTCTACATCATACTCTTCATCTTGCGGTGCTGTTGAATGCGAACGAAGCCAGGCTTGTGCAATCGGAGAAGTTCTAGGAGGAGTGCGTGGTGCTCAGGACTTCCGGATTGGCTTCAACATAATTATTTAGTTTATTATTTTCTTTCAGTCTTATATTTATATTTCATTATTATTGATTGGACTGTAAGATGAGTTTCTCCGCCTTTGGACGATTGTTCGGAAAGGAGACCACTAGTGGACGGACGCCTCCCGTACATAGGCCTTGAATGTACTAACCTTGGGGAGTTAGGAACCAAGTAAATCTGTGAGTCCTCTGTTTATTTACTAATTCTACTGCTAAGTTTCTTTGATAGTATGAACGAACGAAAATGAACGAACGAGAAGCACGCGCTATTCACTCCCCTCTAGCGCGCCCCAACGATCCTACAAATACAATACATAATAGTCAAAATATTTCTATTATAATTGAATAATAAGATAAACATATCCAAAATGATCACTAAAAACACAATCCGCCTTACAGTTTTAGAGCTAAAAATACTAATCAAGTTTATATAATCAAGTTGTTTAGTAATTTCTTTCTTAATTGATAACATGTCAATCCATTCAATTTTTTGTGACATGGTTGATTGGAGAAAAGTTTTGATGTGCTTTAACTTCAAGAAACTTCATTCTACATTTGTTACTACAACTAAGATAGTCAACGAGATTTTATAAGCAATGTGAGCATTTGAAAAACATCCATCCATTTTTTCAAATAATTCATTACATCAATTACCAATTTTGCTTCTCTTGGTAATGAGCACTTCAAGAATGTCGACTCGAAAAATCAATCATCCTCATTAATATCAGAACAACCCCTATGAGTCAAAGATTTTTCAAGATTCTTACAAGACTTCAATAAGGTTTCATCATCTGCACGTTGTAATGTTACTTTATATTTTTGAAACTATTCAAATCAAGTTTTCATAGAAGAATGAGCTTCATCTATTATAAAGAGAAAGTAGTTGATTTGAAAAGATTCTATAGTTGATTGTATAATTTCTTCATTATTACTTTCACCAAATTGCCTCTTTCTTCGAATAACACATTTCTTTTGAAATACAACTTCAATGTCCATCTCACATGCTATTTCTTTAGCTTCAACCATGACCTTATCATAATCATCTTCTCTAAAATTCTTATAGAAATAAAATATTGGGGGGGGGGGGGGGGGAGGGGGGTTCTCTATCCTTAGGACAATATTCATCATATCACACAAAGCTAAATTAAGATTATAACAACCACAAGGAATATAAAAAGTTCTGAGATTCATTTCAAGTAATCTTTTTTCTACCTTTATGCCTCATTCATATTAGATCTATTATTATATCTTTTCCCTCTAATATCATCAATATCAAGTTTAAGACTAAAACATTTTTAAGATGCATGAAAACTCAAGTCTTGAAATACCATCAACCTCTAAAAATTGCATTCGCTATTCTTCTATTTTGTGGAACTTTCTGAATCATATAAACATCATATGACCATGGACATTTGCTCCTTGTTACTGATATCATGCGTGCAATTTAATATGATTGAAAAATATTTTGTTTGTCTGCAGTATTATTTTTCTTACCTTGCCAACACTTGTATCAACTCATTTTGAATTCTATAATTGAGATATGTAGTATAAGTCTCATAGTTTTTAATCCATTGGAGGTGCTTTTTCATTACTAGATCAAATTCTGTAATCATTTTAATCGTTTGTAGGAAAAAATCATTATTTTCAACATAAAGATTCTCACAACTTTCTTAAAAAAGTTATTTTTTGTTAATCGTTGAACAACTACGATTATCCTCTGTAATATTTGTTTTCAATGTTCTCTTGCTTTATTAAGTTGGATTTGTAAGTATGCATCAATCACTTTATTCAATTCATCATACACTCTATATGCTCCTTATTCGCTTCATGATTTATAAGACAATGACTCAAATTATGTCAATCATTGTATCCTTTATTAGCTAATTGATCATATCTAGTTTTGATTATTTATTTCTTGAATAACTTACAACAAAAATAAAAAAAATTATAAGAAGAAATTGAATATAATAGTCATTTTCTATCACTTTTCTCCTCATTTGATAGAATTATCTTATAATGTGATGTATTGAAATGTCTACTAATACTATCTTTATGCAACACATTATGAACATCTCTCTTCGGATCTCTTTCTACTAAAAGTCTATAAATTTTTTATCAATGTTGTCCCACTTCTTCAAATCATCATAGTAAGTCTCCTGA
>NC_133879.1:3625998-3657688 GCF_044706935.1 Curcuma longa
CAAATTGTGTCTACAAACTAAAGCAAGTATTATATGGATTAAAACAAACACCTAGGACATGGTATGAAAGACTATCAACATACCTAATATCTAAAGGTTTTAACCAAGGATAAATTGACTTATCTCTCTTTGTTAAAATATAGAAAAGACTTCTTCGTAGCCAAATTTACATAGATAACATAATTTTCAGTTCAACCAGTACTAAATTCTTAAATGAATTTGTTGAATTAATAAAAAAAATGAATTTGAAATTAGTTGGGTAGGTGAATTACATTCTTTTTAGGATTACAAATTAAACAAATAAAAGATGATAATTATATCTATTAAAATAAATATGTTAAAGACTTGAATAAAAAATTTATCATGGAAAATGCAAAAGAAATTAAGACACCAATAGCAATAAATGTAAACATTGATAGTGACCCAGAAGGAAAATAAGTTGACTCAAAATATTATACAAGTATAATAGGTAATTCGTTATATATTAACTGCAAATCGATCTGATATTTTATTTGCAGTTAATATGTGTGTTAGATATCAATCAAATGTTAAAGATTCCCACTTAACCATTGTAAAAAGAATACTTAGGTATATCAAAGAAACATTAAATGTAGAAATGTGGTACCCTACAAACAATAATTTTGAATTAGTAGGTTATTCTGACTCAGACTATGCTGGTTGTAAACTAGACAAAAAAAGTACAAGTGAAAGATATCAATTCTTGGGTCTATGTCTAGTCAGCTGGTAGCAGAAAGTAATAATATGTTCCATTCTCTACTACTGAAGCAAGGTACATAGTAATGGGAGAATGTGTAGCTCAATTACTTTGGATGATGCACACACAAAAAGATTTTAACCTAAATTACCATAATCATTAAAGTCCTAATTAATAACATAAGTTCAATTAACTTAATAAAAACCCAATGCACCACTCTAGAACCAAACACATAGGAATCAAACACCACTTTCTCAGGGACCATGCCACTAAGGGAGAAATTGTACTTAACTATGATGAATTCAAATCAAATCTAGCACACATATTCACTAAACCTCTCCCTGAATCTGAGTTTAGCATACTTAGTAGACAACTAAGAATGTGCTTAGTAGAATAGAACTCATTTTTCAAAATTTTATTTCAACTATTATTCTTTTTAATAGTCATTATTATTTTTAAATCTATTTTTACTTATGTTTTCAAAAACATAATTTTTTAAAATCTATTTTTTACTTCTATTTTTTTTTAAATTAATAATTTTTTTAAAATTAATATAAATTTGGACTTAGCCTAGGAATTCTCAATAGAAAGCATACACCTATAAATTTAGGCTACTTACATCTCACAAAGTACATTAAGACTAACTTGCTTGTGTACTGTGAAACTTAGAATAGTGTGAGATGCATAGGATAAAATTCTGAGTTTCAAATACTTATATTAGTGCATCAAAATAAATCTAAGCTAAAAATATATACATATATTAATCAAGTTAAGTGTTCCTTCATAGTAAAAGACTAGCTGAAAACACACACTTAACTTGACTAACTTAATGAAAATTGCTATATTCTGATAGTCAGCTAGTAACAACAAGTTAAACATGTGAATAAGGACAAATTCATAGATGCCTAATTTCTACTTAGATATTATATAAATGTAGGCATCATGCTTGATCACGAGCTCGAGGATAGATGCTCCGTGCATGTTGTAAGGCTATATAACGAGCTCGGGGCTCGATGTGCTGTGCCTATCGTAAGGCCATGTCATGAGATCGGGGCTCGGTACTCCGTGCTTATCATAAGGTTATGTCATAAGTGTTGGGATGCCTCGGTACAATGCACAGAGCCAGACGTTCAGTGGGGGCAGCGGAAATATACAGATAATTACAGTAAATTATTACAACAACACACGCATGTAATATAATAAATAACATGTGTACAAGGCATGGTAGGAACTTAAATTTTTTGCTGAATAATAAAATTATTCTACACGTACAAATAACATTTTTAGAATAAAAGATTATTCTACGCGTATTCTTTGATGACGTTTGAATGATGTTGGTACTACGTGCGATTCTCGTTGAATCTGCCTCTATTGGATCCACGCCAAGCTCTCGTTTGGATCGGAAGTCACGAGTCACGTCATCGTCTTCGGTAATCCAGCCGATGATCGATGACGATTAAATCGAGAGAAGCCTTATTCCAAGAAACCACGCAACAATGTTTGTCGGCGTACTGTTTTCTGGACTTTTTCAACCTGTCATCGTCGTATTTCCAATGTAATTTTGGTGGTCAATCAGTGAACCGTCGATTTAAGACAAATAACCAGAAAACACTTTCTGATTACGGTTGGAAATTGTTTCCGTTGACGATGGAAAATTTCCAAAAGCTTCGTAAGCTCTCGGCTATGACAAATCTCGATACCAAAACACTACAGCTAAAACCTAGCTTTTGGCAGTGTCTTGTGGTGGCCGAAAATAATTTCTGGCCATCGAGGATGCTCCGATGACGGCCTCAAGAGGCTCTTCTCTGACAATGACTCCGGCAGCAGGTCCGGCAATGAGTCCTCTCCGACAGCAAGCTCCCTCTAGCTGTGGCTTCGGCAGCAAGTTCCAGCAACAACTCCTCTCCAGCAGCAAGAAGCAGACATTGCAAGAAAGAAAGAGGCTGCCAGTGCTCTTGGGAAGGACCGACGCTTGCGTTTCTCCCCTTTGCAGCCGGAGTTGTTCACGCGAATAGGGAGCAATAGTGGCGGCTAGGGTTCCGGCACTCCTTGCTTGCAGCCGGCGATAAACAGAGGAGGCGCTCGTGCTTGGCTCCAGCGAGGGCGACGCCGCGCTTACAACCCGTGAGAGGAGGAAGAAGACGACCAACGCCCCTCCATCGGACCGGCAATGAAGCTGGCATCTCTGGCAACTCCACTCACGCGGATGGGAGAAGAATCGATCGGCGTCGCGACTGCGGGCAGGAAGATGATCAGGATCACACAACGCGCGATTGGCTAGGGTCTCTCCTTGCTTCTCCGACGGCGGACGAGAAGCATTAAGGGCGCGGCGGGGAAGTCCTCTCAGCTTAGGGTTCCATATCACGATCTGATCGTGACTTTTATCCCTGTTGTGTCACAGCGGAAAAGAGAAGACACTGTGCTGAACCGGGAGAAGGAAAGGAGAGAACCAAACCGGCTGAAAAATCCTAAACCGGGTTATTGTAGTAAATTGAACCACTACTGTAGCAAACCGGATTGAAACTTGGTTCACTAACCAAACGAACTCCGATTTGATCCAAACTAGTTTAGTTTGTTTCATCTTCGCAAGATCAATCTTCTCATTGTATATTCTGCCAAAATCTCTTCCATCATGAATCAAACCAAGTTGATTCAATTTGGTTCAAAACTGAATCATTTGGTTCAGTAACCAAACGGTCTCTGATTTATAAGAAATCAATTTCGTTCGTTTTATCTTCGTAAGATGAATTCCATCATTTTGTCCTTTGTTTGGTCCAACCAGACTTTATTTCTCTCGTTTTAAGAAATCAATTCTCAAACTCATTTTAAGTCCTTCGAAGAACTTGTAGTGCATGTGACCCAATAGGTTCCCGGTTATGTTGGTCGTCCGTAGTCAACCATTAATTATGAAATGATCATGAGTGACACCTAGTAGTATATTATGATCCCCAATTGATCAAAAAATCAATGATTGATTCCATAATATCTTCTCAAACCTTTTAGCAGCTACACTGAAATAGTGCCTCATTCCTTTCACCGTCTTATACCCACTTGGTTCAGAACATGGTCTATGTGTCGATCCCCACTAGGCTGACTACGTCACACCTAACCCAAGCTGCTTTCTTGTCCTGTGGATTCAAGTTACTTGTACACGTATCCAAGAGTATCGTACTCTTGACATGTAATGCTTTGGCCAAAGACTTTTAGTAACAATCCTGACAAGCGGCCACAAGGTATACGTCTCCTTTTTCAAGGAGCGGTGAATCCTCTATGGGCTATTCAAACACCTTCGGGCACTTCATCTTATACCCAATCATCTCGGGTCCACACCTCTTAGAGATGCTTGCTTAAGATGTCAAAGTATAAGCCTCCGTGACCAAGGTGACTTGAATACCGCAAGTCAAAGGAAACTCGCACTTAAGCTGCACTGAGATCTTCATTGACATATATATATCATATAGAACCATATGAAGTCTCAAAATAGGTCACTCCAATGAACTGGTTACTTTTAACCAGCATCCACGTTTAACTCTCAACATATAATGTCGACAGCAGTGAGATCAGCTGCTTGTCTAACCAAGGAGTTCAAAATGTGCTAGTCTCAATAGAATCGATAACGTCTGTGCTCATCAATTCCTCGATTAGGGATAATTTTAATACATTCATAATTGCACATGTAGAATGTTCACTAATTGTGATTCAATCATAAATTCTTTCATGTTATGAATCATATTATGGACATTTACTAAATGAGTTTAAAATCCAATCAAAAGCATATGGAATGTGCACTCAAATAGTAAATTTTTATTTATCCAATAAATAGTGTAACCGTAAGGTGATTGCCTTAGGACATCCCTTAAATCTAACTAAGGGCTTAATGTTCCGTGCCTATCATAAGACTATGTCGCGAGCTCAAGCTCCATGCCTAGGTGCAAGTGCATGTCGAAGGCTATATTGCGAAGTCTATGCCTCAAAATGAAAAGGTTATGTTGCAAGCTCGGGGCTCACTTATGCTTGTCACAAGCCTAAGTTGCGAAATTTTGGTACAGCACCAGATAATCGAACCGATATTTTGATCATGACAAAGGGTTCAAGTTAAGGTTATGTGGTGAACAAACAAGCTAAATTGAGTGTGTAGGGAGCACAAAAAAAGTCCTAGTTGAGGCTGGCAAAGAATTCCTAGTCTATAAACCGGGCAAGGAAGTCCTAGTTAGGTGGACGGGCAGGAAGACTTGGTAGATCAAAGCATCTAGGCAGAAAGTCTAGGTGGGTTAGTGGGCTGAACGTCTAGCAGATTAATAGGTCAACGAAAGGTCGGACATCGGAGAAAAGTCATGGGGCTTAAGGATCGGATGTGAGCAAAAATCCAACCAGATTTGGAGGACTGGATGGTTGGCAAAAGTAAATTCTTTAAAAGAAGTAGGTGAAGACACGTTCCCTTGAAGAGAATAGTAGATATCGATCTAGCCTAGGATTTATTAGAAATCTAAATGTCAAGATCAGACAATTGTAAAACTATCTAATTTCTTATAAAATATATTATGATAACTATGTGATGTTAGAAATTAAGGAACCAAAAACTTCGAGTTCCAGGCGCCCACGAATCCGAGCAGATCAGACAATCCAGGTGCCATAGAAGAGATCCAGGCGCCTGGATGTCAGCACTTTGAGTCAACGAAGCAAATGAGGTGGTCAGTCAGGATTGGTCGGTGACATCCGGCTTTAAGCCCTCGGAAAGACTCCATGCGCTTGAGAGAAGGACAAAGCCCAGCAAAGTCAAAGTTGATCCAGCAACCTCCATGTTAGCATTCCAGGTGCCCAAAAGAGATATAGGCTTCTGGAGATGCTAAGTCGACGTCGATAGCGAATCGATGAACTGAGATGGAGGTGCCTAGATTCGTCAACAAAAGCAACTACAAGGGGGTACCCTAAAGCACCAATTCACAATCATTGTACGACAACTATGCATGCGACTAAAGCTCTTGAGACGCCACTGACAACCGGACGCTGCACCAACAATCGAACGCACTCCTGAATCATCTTTGTCAGTAAAATTTAATTTTACTTCATCTTTTGTACATCATTTTTAGGACGGTAAAAGTGTTACTGATCCAACATCTTTTGTAAAGATGAAACTCCCGTAAGAGAAAGAGTTTATCAGTTGATTATCCAACGTAAGCGATCAAAGGTTGTAGGCCTTGGAGAGAAGCCAGTGGCTCGTGAATCAAGTAAAAATAAATGAGTCTCCACTTAAGTTTTTACGATATATTCCGCTATATACTTTGTATTCAAGTTACGAATTTTCGACAGAGATGTGAAAAAGTGACAAGTGTTATTTCTCCGCTAGTGTTCACTTCGACTACATTGGTGTCTGTGCATGTTGTAAGATTATGTCGCAAGCTTGGGGATCGGTGTGGCGATGCCCATCATAAGACTATGTCATGAGCTCGGAGTTCGGTGCATCGTGCCTATCGTAAAGCCATGTCATGAGCTGAGGATCGATGCACCGTGCTGTCGTAAGGTAATGTTGCGAGCTTAGGGCTGAGGCTCCCTAGGTTGTCATATAACTATATCACGAGCTCGAGGCTCGGGATCTCGTGCTGTTGTAAGACTATGTCACAAGCTTAGGACTTGGTGCTCCATGTCTGTTAATGCTACATCGTGAGCTTGGGGCTCCATGTATGTCGTAAAGCTACGCCATCAGCTCGGGGCTTCTCCATGCTTGTCGTAAGACTATGTTATGAGCTTGGAGCTTGGTGCTCCGTTTCTATTGTAAGACTATGTAGCAAGGTTGGTACTCAGTGCCACTTGTGCTGTTGTAAGGCTATGTCATTGTTGGTACAATCTTGCCCCAAGTGAATTGGATTTTAATGTTTGGCTAAAATGAGTTTAAGTTAGGCAATATTGGTGATCTAACGTGTGTGAATTGAGTTCATAGGAAAGTCCAGGAATGAAGACTTGGCAAATGGTGAAATCCCGGAGGCGCGGCCTCTTGGCAAAGGTGAAGTCCCGGAGGCGCGACCTCTTGGCAAAGGTGAAGTCCCGGAGGCGCTGACCTCTTGGCAAAGGTGAAGTCCCGGAGGCGAGGCCTCTTGGCAAAGGATGAAGTCCGGAAGGCGCGGCCTCTTGACAAAGGAAGACTTAGCACGACAAAGCTGAGGAAAACGTCTCAAGCTAGTGCAAGGAAGGGCACGAGGCTTGTGGAAGGCATTTGAAGGCTTGCGTCAAGGCTAAGGGCTGAAGAAGAAGCTGGAAGGGGAGTTTCAGCTTGATCAGTCGACTGACCAGTTGACCAGTCGACTGATGGGCAGTCGACTGATGGAGCCATCAGTCGACTGCTAAACGACCGTTGGAGCGACAGCTGGCTAATTAAATGCAGATTAAAGAGCCGTTGAAGTCCATCAGTCGACTGGCCCTTGGAGCAGTCAACTGATGTACGGAAATACATAAAAAGAGCAGACGACGACGAAGAAATGAACAGTTTATTTTTCTCATCTTTCTGGCATACTCTGACTCTGTAAAAGCTTTTCTCTTCCTCCATACTTCACTCCTCATTTTTGTGAAAGGAAGAGATCATTCTGTGAATGTTTCTCCACCTTCGAAGTGTTCTTTGAAAAGGAGATTTTTCATAGTGGAAAAGGTCGTCTGTGTGTGTGGATCCTTGGATTAGTCACCTCGTAGAGGTGGATACGAAGTAAACAAACCGGGTTAGCGATTGTTCTTTATTTTTTGGTTTTTATTTTGCTTACGCTAATAGTTTCGTAGGAAAGATTAAAAATCGCTATTCACCCCTCTCTAGCGAACGCACCGGTCACAACAGTCATGAGCTCGGGGCTCAATGTGTTGTACTTGTCGTAAGGCTATGTCATGAGCTCGGGGCTCGGTGCTCCATGGTTGTCATAAGGTTATGACACGAGCTCGAGGCTCGGTGCTCCTTGTCTATCATAAGGCTATGTCATGAGTTTGGGGCTTGATGCTCTGTGCTTGTCGTAAGGCTATGTCGTGAGCTCAGAGATTGGAGCATCGTGCGTGTTGTAAGACTATATCGCGAGCTTGGGGCTTGGTGCTCCGTGCTTGTCATAAGCTATGTCGCAAGCTCAGGGCGCAGGGCTCAGTGCGCCATGTCTGTCGTAAGGCTATGTCATGAGCTCGGTGCTCCATGCCTATTGTAAAACTATGTTGCAAGATCGAGGTTTGATGCTTCGTGCTTGTCATAAGACTATGTGGGGAGTTTGAGGCTCGGTGCTCCGTGCTTGTCATAAGGCTATGTCGCGGGCTTGGGGCACGAGTTTGGTACTGGTGCTCCATGCCTGTTGTAAAGCTATGTCGCAAGCTCAAGGCACGAACTTGGGACTCGATGCTCTGTGCCTATTGTAAGACTATGTTGCGTGCTTAGACCTCAGTGCTCCGTGACTGTCATAAGACTATGTCACGAGCTTGGGGCTCGATGTGCCATGCTTGTCTCAAGGCTATGTCGCGAGCTTAGAGGCTCGGTGCTCTGTATCTGTTGTAAGGCTATATCGCGAGCTCGGAGCTTAGTGTGCCATGCCTATAGTAAGGCTATGTCGCAAGCTCAAGTCTTGGGGCTTCGCGCTTGTCGTAAAGCTATGTTGCGAGCTCGGAATTGGGTGCGTTGTGCCTATCGTAAGGCAATATCTCGAACTCGGGGTTTAGTGCTTCAGGTTTGTCATAAGACTATGTTGCGAGTTTGAGGCTTGGTGCACCATGTCTATCCTATGATTATATTGCAAGCTCGGGACTTGATTCTTGATGCTCCATGCTTGTCGTAAGGCTATATTGTGAGCTCGGGGCATGGTACTCTGTGCCTGTCATCAGGATATATCGCGAGCTTGGGATTTAGTGCTCCATGACTATCGTAAGTCTATGTCACTAGCTTAGGGCTTGGTGCTCCGTGCCTATTATAAGGCTATGTTGCGAGCTCGGAGCTCCATGTTCCATGCCTGACGTAAAGCTATCACATGAGCTTGGGGCTCCGTGCCAGTCGTAAGGCTATGTTGTGAGCTCAAGGCTTGGTGCGTAGTGCTTATCGCAAGGCTATTTCACGATCTCGAGGCTCGATGCTCTGTGCCTATTGTAAGGCTATGCCGTGAGCTCGGGGCTCGATGCATCATGCCTGTTGTAAGGCTATATCACGAGCTCGGAGCTCGATGTTCCATGCCAGTCGTAAGGCTATGTCACAAGCTTGAGGATCAGTTCTCCGTGCCTATTGTAAGGCTATGTCTCAAGCTCAAGGTTTGGTGCTCCATGCTTATTATAAGACTATATCACGATTTTGGGGCTCGGGGCTCTGTGCCTATCGTAAAGTTACATTGCAAGCTCGAGGCTTGGTGCGTCATGCATGTCGTAAAGATATGTCACAAGCTAGGGGCTAGGTGCTCTGTGCATGTCGTAAGGCTATGTGCGAGCTTGGGGCTCGGTGCGTCATGCTTGTCATAAGGCTATGTCATGAGCTCAGGGCGCAATGCTTCATGCCTGTCATAAGACTATGTCGCAAGCATGGGGTTCGGTGCTCCGTGGTTTTCGTAAGTTTATGTCACGAGTTCGGGGCTCGACGCTATGTGCCTATCATAAGACTATGTCGCGAGCTCAGAGCACGAGCTCGAGGCTTGGTGCTCTATATTTGTCATTGTTGGGATCGTCTCGGTGCAATGCGCGTGTCTACACGTTTCGTAAACGTGCGCAACGGAAATATACAGATAATTAAAACTAATTATTATCACAACACACGCATGCATAGCAGGTAAAAATATGTACAAGACATGATAGGAAATTAAAATTTTTATTGAATAATAAAATTATTCTACTTGCACAATTAAAATTTACAGAATAAAAGATTATTCTACGCGTACCTCTTTGATGACGTTTGAATGGTGTTGGCATCAATCGAGCGGTCCTCGTCGGAGTTTCGCCTCTACTGGTGATCCACGCCAAGCTCTCGTCTAGACAGCTTTGGAAGCCACGAGTCGCGTCATCGTCTTCGGTACTAGCCAATGATCGCTGACGATCGAATCGAGAGAAGCCTTATTCCGAAACAACGCTACAACATTTGTCGCGATCGTTCTGGGACTTTCTTACTATCATCGGAAATCATATTTCCGGTGTAAGTTTTCGGTGGTCAACTGGTGACCGCCGATAATGAACAAATTAGTCGGAACCTTTCCGACTAATTTGTTCATTATCGGCGGTCACCAGTTGACCACCGAAACTACACCGGAAATATGATTTCCGATGATAGTAAGAGTTGCAGGTCGATCGGCGAGAATGTTGTAGCGTTGTTTTCGGAATAAGGCTTCTCTCGATTCGATCGTCAGCGATCATTCTGGCTAGTACCGAAGACGATGACGCGCGTCAACTGGTGGCTTCCAAAGCTGTCTAGACCGAGAGCTTGCGTGGATCACCAGTAGAGGCGAAACTCCGACGAGGACCGCTCGATCATGCCAACACCATTCAAACGTCATCAAAGAGGTACGCGTAGAATAATCTTTTATTCTGTAAATTTTAATTGTGCAAGTAGAATAATTTTATTATTCAATAAAAATTTTAATTTCCTATCATGTCTTGTACATATTTTTACCTGCTATGCATGCGTGTGTTGTGATAATAATTAGTTTTAATTATCTGTATATTTCCGTTGCGCACGTTTACGAAACGTGTAGACACGCGCATTGCACCGAGACGATCCCAACAATGACAAATATAGAGCACCAAGCCTCGAGCTCGTGCTCTGAGCTCGCGACATAGTCTTATGATAGGCACATAGCGTCGAGCCCCGAACTCGTGACATAAACTTACGAAAAACACGGAGCACCGAACCCCATGCTTGCGACATAGTCTTATGACAGGCATGAAGCATTGCGCCCTGAGCTCATGACATAGCCTTATGACAAGCATGACGCACCGAGCCCCAAGCTCGCACATAGCCTTACGACATGCACAGAGCACCTAGCCCCTAGCTTGTGACATATCTTTACGACATGCATGACGCACCAAGCCTCGAGCTTGCAATGTAACTTTACGATAGGCACAGAGCCCCGAGCCCCAAAATCGTGATATAGTCTTATAATAAGCATGGAGCACCAAACCTTGGTCTGAGACATAGCCTTACAATAGGCACGGAGAACTGATCCTCAAGCTTGTGCATAGCCTTACGACTGGCATGGAACATCGAGCTCCGAGCTCGTGATATAGCCTTACAACAGGCATGATGCATCGAGCCCCGAGCTCACGGCATAGCCTTACAATAGGCACAGAGCATCGAGCCTCGAGATCGTGAAATAGCCTTGCGATAAGCACTACGCACCAAGCCTTGAGCTCACAACATAGCCTTACGACTGGCACGGAGCCCCAAGCTCATGTGATAGCTTTACGTCAGGCATGGAACATGGAGCTCCGAGCTCGCAACATAGCCTTATAATAGGCACGGAGCACCAAGCCCTAAGCTAGTGACATAGACTTACGATAGTCATGGAGCACTAAATCCCAAGCTCGCGATATATCCTGATGACAGGCACAGAGTACCATGCCCCGAGCTCACAATATAGCCTTACGACAAGCATGGAGCATCAAGAATCAAGTCCCGAGCTTGCAATATAATCATAGGATAGACATGGTGCACCAAGCCTCAAACTCGCAACATAGTCTTATGACAAACCTGAAGCACTAAACCCCGAGTTCGAGATATTGCCTTACGATAGGCACAACGCACCCAATTCCGAGCTCGCAACATAGCTTTACGACAAGCGCGAAGCCCCAAGACTTGAGCTTGCGACATAGCCTTACTATAGGCATGGCACACTAAGCTCCGAGCTCGCGATATAGCCTTACAACAGATACAGAGCACCGAGCCTCTAAGCTCGCGACATAGCCTTGAGACAAGCATGGCACATCGAGCCCCAAGCTCGTGACATAGTCTTATGACAGTCACGGAGCACTGAGGTCTAAGCACGCAACATAGTCTTACAATAGGCACAGAGCATCAGTCCCAAGTTCGTGCCTTGAGCTTGCGACATAGCTTTACAACAGGCATGGAGCACCAGTACCAAACTCGTGCCCCAAGCCCGCGACATAGCCTTATGACAAGCACGGAGCACCGAGCCTCAAACTCCCCACATAGTCTTATGACAAGCACGAAGCATCAAACCTCGATCTTGCAACATAGTTTTACAATAGGCATGGAGCACCGAGCTCATGACATAGCCTTACGACAGACATGGCGCACTGAGCCCTGCGCCCTGAGCTTGCGACATAGCTTATGACAAGCACGGAGCACCAAGCCCCAAGCTCGCGATATAGTCTTACAACACGCACGATGCTCCAATCTCTGAGCTCACGACATAGCCTTACGACAAGCACAGAGCATCAAGCCCCAAACTCATGACATAGCCTTATGATAGACAAGGAGCACCGAGCCTCGAGCTCGTGTCATAACCTTATGACAACCATGGAGCACCGAGCCCCGAGCTCATGACATAGCCTTACGACAAGTACAACACATTGAGCCCCGAGCTCATGACTGTTGTGACCGGTGCGTTCGCTAGAGAGGGGTGAATAGCGATTTTTAATCTTTCCTACGAAACTATTAGCGTAAGCAAAATAAAAACCAAAAAATAAAGAACAATCGCTAACCCGGTTTGTTTACTTCGTATCCACCTCTACGAGGTGACTAATCCAAGGATCCACACACACAGACGCCCTTTTCCACTATGAAAAATCTCCTTTTCAAAGAACACTTCGAAGGTGGAGAAACATTCACAGAATGATCTCTTCCTTTCACAAAAATGAGGAGTGAAGTATGGAGGAAGAGAAAAGCTTTTACAGAGTCAGAGTATGCCAGAAAGATGAGAAAAATAAACTGTTCATTTCTTCGTCGTCGTCTGCTCTTTTTATGTATTTCCGTACATCATTCGACTGCTCCAAGGGCCAGTCGACTGATGGACTTCAACGGCTCTTTAATCTGCATTTAATTAGCTAGCTGTCGCTCCAACAGTCGTCTAGCAGTCGATTGATGGCTCCATCAATCAACTGCCCATCAGTCGACTGGTCAACTGGTCAGTCGACTGATCAAGCTGAAACTCCCCTTCCAGCTTCTTCTTTCAGCCCTTAGCCTTGACGCAAGCCTTCAAATGCCTTCCACAAGCCTCGTGCCCTTCCTTGCACTAGCTTGAGACGTTTCCCTCAGCTTCGTCGAACTAAGTCTTCCTTTGTCAAGAGGTCGTGCCTCCAGGACTTCATCCTTTGCCAAGAGGCCTCGCCTCTGGGACTTCACCTTTGCCAAGAGGCAGCGCCTCCGGGACTTCACCTTTGCCAAGAGGTCGCGCCTCCGGGACTTCACCTTTGCCAAGAGGCCGCGCCTCCGGGACTTCACCATTTGCCAAGTCTTCATTCCTGGACTTTCCTATGAACTCAATTCACACACGTTAGATCACCAATATTGCCTAACTTAAACTCATTTTAGCCAAACATTAAAATCCAATTCACTTGGGGCAAGATTGTACCAACAATGACATAGCCTTACAACAGGCACGGTGCACTGAGTACCAACCTTGCTACATAGTCTTACAATAGAAACGGAGCACCAAGCTCCAAGCTCATAACATAGTCTTACGACAAGCATGGAGCGTCAAGCCCCGAGCTGATGGCGTAGCTTTACGACATACATGGAGCCCCAAGCTCACGATGTAGCATTACGACAGACATGGAGCACCAAGTCCTAAGCTTGTGACATAGTCTTATGATAGGCACGATGCACCGAGCCTCGAGCTCGTGGACAAGGCATATGACAAGCCTGAAGCATTGAGCCCTAAGCTCGCAACATTACCTTACGATAAGCACGGTGCATCGATCCTCGAGCTCATGACATGGCTTTACGATAGGCACGATGCACCGAACTCCGAGCTCATGACATAGTCTTATGATAGGCATTGTACGCACCGATCCCCAAGCTTGCGACATAATCTTACAACATGCACGGAGCACCGAGTGTAGGATCGAAGTGAACACTAGCGGGGCAGTGAATAACACTTGTCACTTTTTCACATCTCTTCGAAAAACTCATAACTAAATCAAAGTTGCACAGCGGAATGTATCATAAAGCACAAGTTAGTACTCATTTATTTTTACTTGATTCACAACCACTGACTACTACTTCAAGGCTCGCAATTCTTGACCACTTATGGTGGATAATTCATTAAAAAAACTCTTTCTCTTATGAGGAGTTTCATCTTTACAATGAAGGTAGGATCGGTAACACTTTTACCATCCTAATAATTAAGTATAAAAGAAGAATATAAAATCAATTTTACCAACAAGATGAGTAGGATGTGAGAGTGGTTGTCAATTTAGTGTTCCCGCATCGCAGTAGCATCTCGGCTGCTTCGTTCGCGTTTAGAGTTGCCGTGAGAAGAGTGAAAATTGATGCTTTAGGGTTTTCCCTCACAGCTGCTTTTATTGATCGATTTGAGCACCTAGAACTCCTTCCGAGCACCTCCACGGTCGACTCATCGATCCGCTCTAGATGCTAACTTAGCATCTCTAAGCGCTTGTATCCTTTCCGGGCATCTGGAATGTTGACGTGGAGGTTGTCGAGTCAACTTTGACTCTGCCGCACCTTATCCTTCTCTGGGCGCTTGGAGCCTTCTGGGTGCCTGAAAGTTGAGGTGTCCTAGCCAATTTTGACTCACTACCTCATCCACCTCACTGGCCCAAATCGGTTGATATCCGGACGCTCTGGACCCAATATGGGTGCTTGAATTGTCCGATCACTTGAATCCAATAGGGGCACTCAGAATTTAAAGTTTTGATCCCTTGATTTCCTACATCACAGAGTTAGCACAATACATATTACAGAAAATTAGATAATTTTACAACTGTTTGATCTTGACATTTAGGTTTTCAGTAAAATTCTAGGTCAAACCGATATCTACTATTCTCTTCAAGGCAATGCGTCCTCACCTACTACTCTTAGAAGAATTTATTTTTTGCCAACTATCCGATCCTCCAGACTTTATTGGATTTTTGCTCAGCATCTGATCCTCGACCCCCATGACTTTTCTTTGATGTCCGACCTTTGTTGACCTATCGATCCGCAAGACGTCCAGTCCACTAATCTACTTAGACTTCCTGTTTGATGCTTTGAGCTACCAAGTCTTCCTGCCTAGTCCACCTAACTAGGACTTCCTTGCTTGGTCCTAATGTTAATTTGAGGGGTGTTCTAAGGTAATCGCCTTACGGTTATACTATTTATTGGATAAATAGCAATTCAATATTTGAGTGCACATTTTGTATGTGTTTGAGTGGATCTTAAACTTGAATACTGAATGACTACAACATGATTCATAGCGTGAGAAAATTTGTGATTGGATCACAACTAGTGAGCATCTCTACACGTGTAATTATGAATGTATTGGAATTATCCCTAGTCGAGAAATTGATGAGTACGGACGTCATCGATTCTGTCGAGACTAGCACATTTTGAACTCCTTGGTTAGCCAAGTAGCTAATCTCACTGCTGGAGACATTATATGTTGAGAGTTAAATGTGGATGTTGGTTAAAGGTAACCAGTTCATTGGAGTGACCTATTTGAGACTTCATATGGTTCGATATATATATGTCAATGAAGATCTCAGTGCAGCTTAAGTGCGAGTTTCCTTTGACTTGCGGTATTCAAGTCACCTTGGTCATGGAAGCTTATACTTTGACATCTTAAGTAAGCATCTCCGAGAAGGTGTGGACCCAAGATGATTGGGTATAAGACGAAGTGCTTGAAGGTGTTTGAATAGCCCACAGAGTATTCACCGCTCCTTGGAAAAGGAGACATATACCTTGTGGTCGCTTGTCAGGATTGTTACTAAATGTCTTTAGCCAAAGCATTACATGTCAAGAGTACGAGACTCTTGCACACATGTACAAGTAACTTAAATCCACAGGATAAGAAAGCATCTTGGGCTAGGTGTGACATAGTCAGCCTAGTGGGAACTGACACATAGACCATGTCCTGAACCAAGCGGATATAAGACGGTGAAAGGAATGAGACACTACTCAGTATAGCTGCTGAAGGGTTTAGAATTGTTCTAGAATCAATCATTAATTTTTCGATCAATTGAGGATCATGATATACTTTTAGGTGTCACTCATGATCATTCCGTAATTAATGGTTAATTACGGACGACCAACATAACCGGGAACCTATTGGGTCACACGCACTACAAGTTCTCCAAATGACTTAAAACAAGTTTGAGAATTGGTTTCTCAAAATGAGAGAAATAAAGTCTAGTTAGACCGGATAAAGGACAATATGATGGAATTCGTCTTACGGAGATAAAACGAACGAAACTGATTTCGTTTAAATTAGAGACTGTTTGGTTACTGAACCAAATGATTCAATTTTGAATCAAATTAAACCAACTTGGTTTGGTTCGCGATGGAAGAGGTTTTGGCCGAATGGATGTAGTGAGAAGCTTCGTCTTGTGAAGACAAATCGAACAAAATTGGTTTGGATCAAATCAGAGTATGTTTGGTTAGTGAACCAAGTTTAAACCCGGTTTGCTACAGTTGTAGTTCAATTTACTACAATAACCCGGTTTAGGATTTTTCAGCCGGTTTGGTTCTCTCCTTTCCTTCTCCCGGTTCAGCACAGTGTCTTCTCTTTTCCGCTGTGACACAACAGGGATAAAAGTCACGATCAGATCGTGATATGGAACCCTAAGCTGAGAGGACTTCCCCGCGCCCTTCATGCTTCTCGTCCGCCGTCGGAGAAGCAAGGAGAGACCCTAGCCAATCGCGCGTTGTGTGATCCTGATCATCTTCCTGCCCGCAGTCGCGACGCCGATCGATTCTTCTCCCATCCGCGTGAGTGGAGTTGCCAGAGATGCCAGCTTCATTGCCGGTCCGATGGAGGGGCGTTGGTCGTCTTCTTCCTCCTCTCACGGGTTGTAAGCGCGGCGTCGCCCTCGCTGGAGCCAAGCACGAGCGCCTCCTCTGTTTCTATCGCCGGCTGCAAGCAAGGAGTGCCGGAACCCTAGCCGCCACTATTGCTCCCTATTCGCGTGAACAACTCCGGCTGCAAAGGGGAGAAACGCAAGCGTCGGCCTCCTTCCCAAGAGCACTGGCAGCCTCTTTCTTTCTTGCAATGTCTGCTTCTTGCTGCTGGAGAGGAGTTGTTGCTGGAACTTGCTGCCGAAGCCACAGCTAGAGGGAGCTTGCTGTCGGAGAGGACTCATTGCCGGACCTGCTGCCGGAGTCATTGTCAGAGAAGAGCCTCTTGAGGCCGTCATCGGAGCATCCTCGATGGCCAGAAATTATTTTCGGCCACCACAAGACACTGCCAAAAGCTAGGTTTTAGCTGTAGTGTTTTGGTATCGAGATTTGTCATAGCCGAGAGCTTACGAAGCTTTTGGAAATTTTCCATCGTCAACGGAAACAATTTCCAACCGTAATCAGAAAGTGTTTCTGGTTATTTGTCTTAAATCGACGGTTAATGATTGACCACCAAAATTACATCGGAAATACGATTTTCGATGACAGTTAAAAAGTCCCGGAACGATCGCGACAAACATTGTTGCGTGGTTTCGGAATAAGGCTTCTCTCGATTTAATCGTCATCGATCATCGGCTAGTACCGAAGACGATGACGTGACTCGTGACTTCCGAAGCCATCCAGACGAGAGCTTGGCGTGGATCACCAATAGAGGCAGGACTCCAACGAGAATCGCACGATTGATACCAACATCATTCAAACGTCATCAAAGAGATACGCGTAGAATAATCTTTTATTCTAAAAATGTTATTTGTACGTGTAGAATAATTTTATTATTCAGCAAAAATTTTAATTTCCTACCATGCCTTGTACACATGTTATTTCCTATATTACATGCGTGTGTTGTTGTAATAATTTACTGTAATTATCTGTATATTTCCGCTGCCCACGTTTACGAAACGTGTAGACATGTGCATTGTACCGAGACAATCCCAACACTTATGACATAGTCTTACGACAGGCATAGAACACCGAGTCCTGAGCTCGTGACATGGCCTCATGATAGGCATAGCGCATCGAGCCCCGAACTCATGATATAACCTTATAACATGCATGAAGCACCGATCTCCGAGCTCACGATCAAGCATGATGCCTACATTTATATAATATATAAGTAGAAATTAGCATCTATGAATTCGTCCTTATTCACATGTCTAACTTGTTGTTACTAGTTGACTATCAGAAGATAGCAGTTTTCATTAAATTAGTCAAGTTAAGTGTATATTTTCATCTAGTCTTTTACTATGAAGGAACACTTGATTAATGTATGTATGTATTTTTAGCTTAGATTTATTTTGATGCACTAATATAAGTATTTGAAACTCAAGCTTTTATCCTATGCATTTCACACCATTCTATGTTTCACAGTACATAAGCAAGTTAGTCTTAATGTGTTTTGTGAGATGCGAGTAGCCTAAATCTATAGGTGCATACTTTCTACTGAGAATTCCTAGGCTAAGTCCAAATTTCTATTAATTTTAAAAAAATTATTAATTTTTAAAAAATTAGAAGTAAAAAATAGATTTTAAAAAATTATATTTCTGAAAATATAAGTAAAAATAGATTTAAAAATAATGACTTTTAAAAAGAATAATAGTTGAAATAAAATTTTAAAAAATGAGTTCTATTCTATAAAGCACATTCTTAGTTGTCTTTTGAGTGTGCTAAACTCAGATTCAGAGAGGGGTTTAGTAAATATGTGTACTAGATTTGATTCAGACTCAACATAATCAAGTACAATTTCTCCCTTAGCGACATGGTCCCTGGTAAAGTGGTGTTTGATTTCTATACGTTTGTTTCTAAAGTGGTGTATTGGGTTTTTGTTAAATTAATTCAACTTATATTATCAATTAGAACTTTAGTGTTATGGTAATTTAGGTTAAAATCTTATAGTATGTGCATCATTCAAAGTAATTGAGCTACACATTCCTCCTAATTGCTATGTACTCTGCTTCAGCAGTAGAAAAAATAATACATTATTGCTTTCTACTACACTAGCTGACTAGACATGGACCTCAAGAATTGACATCCTCTATTTGTACTTTTTATGTTTAGTTTACAAACAGCATAGTCTGAGTCAAAGTACTATATTAATTCAAAATTATTGTTCCTATTTCCTACATTTAATGTTTCATTGATATACCTAAGTATTCTTTTTACAAGGGTTAAGTGAGATTCTTTAGCATTTGATTGGTATCTAGCATACATACCAACTGTAAATAAAATATCAGATCGACTTGCAGTTAAGTATAATAAATTACCTATTATACTTCTATAATATTTTAAGTCAACTTATTTTTCTTTTGGGTCACTATCAATTTTTACATTTGTTGCTATTAGTGTCTTAATTTCTTTTGCATTTTCCATGTTAAATTTTTTAATTAAGTCTTTAGCATATTTATTTTGATTGATATAATTGCCATATTTTATTTGTTTAATTTGTAATCCTAAAAAGAAATATAATTCACTTATCCAACTCATTTCAAATTTATTTTTCATTAATTCAACAAATTCATTTAAGAATTTAGTATTGGCTGAATCGATAATTATGTCATCTACGTAGATATGGTCTATGAAGAAGTCTTTTTCTATTATTTTAATAAAAAGAAATGGGTCAATTTGTCCTTGGTTAAAATCTTTAGATATTAGGTATGTTGATTGTCTTTCATACGATGCCCTAGGTGCTTATTTTAATACATATAATACTTTCTTTAGTTTGTAGATATAATTTGGATGGTCTCTATCTTCAAATCTAAGTGGTTGGCCTACATAGACTTCTTCCTTAATTAAATTATTAAGGAATGCAAACTTTACGTCCATTGGATATAGCTTGAAACCTTTGTGAGCTACATAGGCTAGCAACATTTTGATGGATTCAAGTCTAGCTACAGGTGCATATGTTTCATCATAGTCTAGTCCTTCTACTTAGCTAAATCCCTTAGCTACTAGTCTGGCTTTATTTCTTATAATTTCACCTTTATTATCTATTTTATTTCTAAAGACTTATTTGGTTTCTATGATTGATTTATTTTCTAGCATGGGAACTAAGTCTCAAACTTAGTTTCATTCAAATTGGGCTAATTTTCTTGCACTGCAATAATCCAATCTGGGTTAGGTAGGGCTTCTTTTATAGCTTTGGGTTCAAGTTTGGATATTAGGTTATTTGACTTAGGTTTCTATAGGATGATCAAGTTCAAACTCTCAGGTTTGGATCACCTAATATTTGGTCAGTTGGGTGATTGACCCTTAATCTGGGTGCTTGTGTGGCATTTTCTGGTTCAATTGTAGTTAAGTCAGGTCTATCTTCTAGTTCGGTTATGTTTGAGTCTAGTCTAGTTTCATCGTCTTCTTGATTTTATTGATTATTAGATTGTTGATTAGTTTGGTTAAAATTATTTTCTTTATCAAATATTATATTTGTTATTTCTTCAACTTTTAAGGTGTCTTTGTTATAGACTCTATATGCCCTACTAGTTGTAGAATATCCTAAAAAGATTCTCTTAGTTGTTTTAGATGTGAATTTGCCTAAGTAATCTTTTGGGTTTAGTATATGTACTTTACATCCAAAAACTTTTAGGTAGTTTAGGTTGGATATTTTATTATAATAAATTTCATAGGAGGTTTTATTATGATGTTTATTAATTAATATCCTATTTTAGATGTAACATGCTGTGCTTATTACTTCAGCTCAGAATTGATTTGATAATTTATATTCATTTATCATTGTCCTAGCTACTTCTTGTAAGGTCCTATTTTTTCTTTCTACTATTCTATTTTGTTAAGGGGTTCTAGAACATGAGAGTTCATGGGGTATCCATTAATTTGATAAAATTCTATAAACTTATTATTTTTAAATTTCCCACCATGATCACTTAATTCTTTTAATTTTTAATGTCCTTTTCATTTTCTATTAATTTGCATAAGTTAGTAAATTTTTCAAATGTTTCATCTTTAGTTTTTAAAAATTTTACCTAAGTAAACCTAGAGTAGTCATCAATTATTACTAAGCAGTATTGATTTTCGCTTAGTGACTGAGTCCCATGTGAATCAAATAGGTCTAAGTGAAGGACTTCAATGGTTGAGTTCGTTTGATTCAAGTTGGTTAATTTGTGAGTTGATTTGATTTGTTTTCCTTGTTGACAAGTATTATAAATTGAGTTTTCTAAGTTGATTAATTTAGGTAGATCTTTAACTAAGCCATTTTGACTCATTTTTGAGATGAGTATTACATGGTGTGACCTAGTCTCCTGTGCCACAACTTAATTTCTTCTTGCTGTGTCAATAGACACTTAGTTGAGGAGCTTGGTAGGTCAATTTTGTAAATGTTATTTTTTCTAATTCCTTTAAGTGTTATATTAGGGTTTTCAATATTTTCAATTAGACATTTAGGTTTTAAAAGCCTTATTCGGTAATTAGCATCACACAATTGACTACTACGTAGAAGATTAAATTCAAATTGATTTACAATCAAAACTTTATGAATAACAAAGTTAGAACTTAGTTCGATATTACTTATTCCAATTACCTCAAGTTTTTCATTGTTCTCAAATGCAACAGATCCTAGGTTCTTAAATTTTAACTTAGTGAATTTAAATCTATTGCTAGTTATGTGCCTAGAGCATCTACTATCCAACATTCATTGGTCTAAATTTTTGTGTCCCTACACATAAGATATTTAGTTTGAATCTAATTTGGATTTAAGGATAGATTGATTTTCACTTTTTATTTTCCATCTCACCCATTCTAAGTTGTCAAACACGCGAGTCCTATGGGTTATGTGAGATGGTTATCAATTTTAATCTTAATTAATTTAATAATGAGATTCTAAGACTTGATTAACCTTGAGTTAGATTTAAGTTTAACCGTTAATTAATTAAGCATATATTTCAGGTTTTAGCTTTTGGGCAGTGGTGAGGCACAAATGCCTTCTTAGGTATCAAAGCAACGATCACTTTCTAAGACAAAGCTAATTCATGAAATTGTATACTTAGTTAATCTAATGAAAAACTTTAGTTTAACTAGTCTAGGATTTGGCGAGGTAGCTTCGGTTAGTTCCGCTTAGCTAAATAGACCAAGTAGGGTACTCTTTACCCCACTTGACTACCTAGACCGAGTTTCTCTAACGTACTATTATCTCTGTCCTACCCTGGTACTAGGCTTGGCAAGTGTCAATCAAGCATTTGTTCTTATCTAGCCTAGGTTCATTCTAAGTTCAGAAAGGAAATACAAAAAAATCAAAAACAAAGCATGAATCCTAGTTCATCTAGCTAGGATGGTTTTGTTTTAGCTCCTCCTGAATCATGACCCTTGTTGGATCTGGTCAGATAATGAATCTGATCCTTGGGGGCTCAATATTGGTTCAATCCGACTTGATTAATCAAGATGGACTTGGGAACCCATGCTTAAACTCATGGTTTGTAGGTTGGATTGACTAAGGACAGATAAGATTTATGTCTTTATTTTGCTTTGTGTCCTAGTCCATATCAATTGTGCACGACCCTTTAAGTCCTAAGCATCATATCAAGATACTTGAAGTCCGAAGTGAACTATTCTAATGATCTTTTTAGATCCTCAACTTGAGTTTTCAGGGTGAATTTTTTTTCTCAAGTTGTTAGACTTGAGTCGAAGTTCCACTCTAAACATCTCTTGTTGAGGAACTAGGGTTAGTCTTCTCCTTAAGGAGTGTAACCTCCTTTTGGAGTGATTTTACCCGGACAGTAGACCTAGCTACTTTATGAGATAAGTAAAAAATTATTGAATATAATCGTCAACTAACTTAGTGTTTACATCAGGGTTTAAGCCTTCTGAACCAGATATGGATCCGTGGCTTGACTCGGATTCAAACTTGGCTTCAAACTAGTGTCGGGCTCTGATTCAGTCTCAGCCACTTGCTCTCATGCTGGTAGAGCAAGGAAGCTCACTTGTTCTTCCTCGTCTGACTCTTCTAAGGAGGATTTATCCCACATGGCTTTAAGCGCCTTTTTCCTTGGCTTTTTCTCCTTCTTTTATGAGGACACTGTCTTGAAATGCTCTTTCTCATTGCAGGCACAACATGTTACTTCGGCTTTGTTGATTGTGGTTCGACTTGATCTAGCTTTCTTAGGCTGGATCACTTTGTTGATGTCCAATCTTCTAAAGCCCTTTTTCCTCTTGAATAATTTTCAAACTAGGTTGACTAGTTCAGTGGTGACTTTATCGTTGTTGTTTGAATCTAACTCGTCTTCAAATTCGCACACAAGTTGGTGCTTTGCCTTTGTTTTCTTCTTCTTTGTTTGTCCTGCAAAGAGAGCAATACCTTTCTTGGTCAGATTGACATTAGTTTGTTCGTACAGTTCAAAATCAGCAAATAATTCATTAAGTTTAATTTTTGAAAGGTACCTAGAAACCTTGTAAGCATCAACCATTGATGCCCATAAGGTATATATTCCTTGGGAACACTTTCAAAGCGTACCTTATAATATTGTAATTCTCCATGGGTTGCCCTATTGCGTGTAGACAGTTGAGTAGGTCTTGGATTTTTATGTGCAATCCACTGCCAGATTCTCCTTCTTGCATTTTTATGTTATACAATTTTTTTAGAAGTAACTCACACTTACTTATCTTGGTGTCCAATGTCCCTTCATGTAGCTCAATTAGCTTATCCCATAGGTTCTTTGCGCTTATGAAGGGGCTAACTCTGTTGAACTCCTCCTTTGTAAGGCCGCATTGCAAAATCTGGGTAGCTTTCGCATCTACCTTGATCTTGTGCTTAGTAGCATTATCCCACTTCTCACAAGATTGTGAAATTTCATCTACGTCGGTTGGGAGAGTGAATCCTGTCTGTATAACTTTTCACATTTCTACTTGAGCCTTCAAGTGGTACTTCATTCTACCCTTCCAGTATATGAAGTCCTCTCTAAAGAAGACGGGAGGTCTAACGGTGTTGTAGCCTTCCTATAGGCCATCGGAAAAAATCTTACAAAAAAAATCAATAAGAATGTTCCAAGACTTGGTTTTGGATTAGTAGTGTGGGAAGAAATTTTTAAAAAATGTAAAGTAATGGAAAACTAGCTCGATTAGTAGTTGCACTAATTTTGAGCGCCCCCGCTCTAATACCAATTGTAGAATCAAAGTGAACGCTAGAGGAAAAATGAATAGCGCTTATCGCTTTTTCACATATTTCAAAATACTTATAACTAAATCAAAGATGCACAGTGAAATGTATCAAAAAATCTAAGTAAACACTCTTTTATTTGTACTTGGTTCACAATCATTAGCTGCTACTCCAAAGCTCGCAGTCCTTGACCACATACGTTGGACAATTCACTAGTAAACTCTTTCTTTTACGAGAAAGAGTCTCACCTTTATAAAGATATAGGATCAATAATACTTTTATCATCCTAGTGATTAAGTACAAATAGACGAGAAATGTAAAACTTAAGGTTACCGACAAAAGGATGTAAAAGGGTGTACAATTATTGGTGCAGTGTTCCGGCATTGTGGCAGCGTCTCGAATGCTTCGTTCACATTCAGAGTAGCCATGAGAAGAGTGAAAATTGATGCCTTAGGGTTTCCCCTCGCAGCTGCTTCTATTGACCAATCTGGGCACCTAGAACTCCTTGCAGGCGCCTCCACGTCGACTCGTCGATCCGCTCTCGATGGTGACTTAGCATCTTTGGGTGCATGTATCCGTTCTGGGTGCCTAGAATACTGACGTGAAAGTTGTCGGGTCAGCTTTGACTCCACCGCGTTTGATCCTTCTCTGGGCGCCTAGAGCCTTCCGGGTGCCTGGAAGCTGAGGTATCTCTGACCAATCCTGACTTGCCATCTCATTCGCTTCACTGGCCCAATCGACTGACATCTGAGCGCTCGGACCCAATCTAGGCACTTGGACCATCTAGTCGCTCGGATCCATAGGGGCGCCAGGAACTCAAAGTTTTGGTCCCTTAATTTTATGTATTACAGAGTTAGCACAATATATTTCTAACAATAAATTAGACAGTTTTACAATTGTCTATTTGTGACTTTTAAGTTTCCAGTGAAACTCTAGGTTAGACCGACGCCTACTGTTCCCTTCAAGGGAACATGTTCTCACCTACTCCTCTAAGGAGAGTTTACCTTCTGCCAACCATCTAGTCCTTCAAACCTGGTTGGACTTTGCTTAGCATTCGATCGTTGAACCCCAGGACTTTCCTCTGATGTTCGATCCTCACTGACCCATCGATCCGCTAGACGTCCGATCCACTGACTTGCCTAGACTTCCTGCCTGGTGCTTTGATCTGCTAAGTCTTCCTGCCCAGTCCACTTGACTAGAACTTCCTTGCCCAATCCTACAAACTAGGACTTCCATGTCCGATTTTAGAGACTAAGACTTCCATGTGCTCCTTGCAGATTTAACTCAGCTTATTAGTTTACCATATAATCTTAACTTGAACCCTTTACCATGATCAAAATATTGATTCGATTATCTGGTGCTTCTTGCACCAATAATCTTCTGCTCAAAAATTGCTTGATTGCTAAAATTGTCAGTTTATTAATATTGCATGCTTGTTATCTTCTTGATTGCTAAAATTGTTAAATGATTACTTGTTGGTACTTATTTCGCTGCATAACTCTATTTGATTTAATTAACATTTAAATTAGCTCATAAAATTTATACCACTATTCACCCCCTCTAGCGTTGAATTTGATCTTATAAATTAGTATTAGAGTGGGTTGAACTGATAATACTCTAGGAAAGCTCGGTTTGGTGCATGTCTAGGAAGGGTAAGGAGTACCTTACCTGGTGCATTTAATCAAGTGAAACTAACCAAAGCTACCTTAACTCTCTCTATACCAGTTAAACCAATGGATTGTATTAAAGCTAGTCAAGTTTAAGTTCTTATTTTGACTTTATCTTACGAAGTAGTCATTATTTCGATATCCAACAAGGCAATTGTGCTGAGCCATGACTTAGAAGTTAAGTTAGGAACTTTTTATTTAACTAGCCCAAAGCAAAACATGAATCTAACTTAGGATAAATTTTACGTTTTGAGTTGGATCAATACAAATCTAAAACAATTAATTAAATTTGAGCTTAGCCTAAACCAAATCCAACTGTAACTACAACCAGACCAAACCACAACTTTGACCTAGACCTTAAACACAACTTAAACAAACATGTGTGCTATCTTTTATTTTCATTATTGTGCAACTAATCCAATATTTGCAAGAGTCTTGGAGAAAATGTTTTTTCAGGAGGGACTTAGTACAAATCATCTGCCTCTATTCGATGGAAAAAGTTTTTCCAATTGGAAGAGAAGGACGAAATCCATTCTCATAAATGACTCAAGCTGCTAGAAGGTCATTCAAAAAGGAGTTAACCTGCCCAAAGACTCAAAAGGTGAGTTATGTGGGTTCGACTCATGGACAAGCAACACTAAGCAAGCAACTCATTTAAACGCAAGAGCAACCAACATCATTCTTTGTGGTCCAACTCATGCTCAACTTGAGAAAATTGGACCATTTAAGGATGCAAAGGAGCTTTGAGAGAAGCTAAGTACTGAAACAAAGAAATTGAATCAGAACAAGTCAACATCACCACTCTTATGGCTCAATCATATTCCAATGACTCAACTAAATCAGAATCCGAGTAAAGTTTGAACCTGAATTAGAATCAAAACACGAGTCAGAATTCGATCAAGGCAGGTTAAAAGTAATCAAGTCAGATAACCTCTTTTTAAATTTGATTTTATTTATTAAGAAAATATTTCATGTTGAAAATCTTGTATTTAATTTACTTAGCATTAGTTATAAAGTAGAATATCCTTCAACTAAATGTATTGTTAAGTTTAACCTTATTAGGAGTTAGACAAAATAATGTATACACCTTTAACTCTAGTTCAAATCTAGGGATAATTATGTGGATTTATATCATGTTAAACCTAGGAGAAGATAGAAACTTTCGGTCAAAAGGAAATATACCTACAATTTAGGGGAGCTAACTTTTAGTTTTTACTTAGATGATAATGTAGTTATTAGGTTTAGCTAGTTTGACTTATTTTGATTTGCTTGATATTGACTTATTTTGACTACTATAGATGTTGATACTTTGTTCTGTTATTCACTTTGACTTGAAATTTTAATTCATTTGATTTCAAAGTTACTTACCTACTTGAGTTTTAATTATCTTTGATTTCTAGTTTACTTTGCTTCCTTAAGCTTACTTTGGTTTTCACTTGAGCTCGTTACTTACTTGATCTTACTTAAGCTCATTGCTTTCTTAAACTCGTTTATTACATAAGAATAACATGTCAATGTTGAGACCAGTGTGCTTGCTAGAGGAGGGTGAATAACAACTTTTTGCTCTTGCCTACAAAATCGTTAGCAGAAGCACAAAACAAAAGCAAGACAAAATGAAACCAATGCTAACCCGTTCGATTTACTTGATATCCACCTCTACGAGGTAACTAATCCAAGAATCCACACACACATAGCGACCGTTTCACTATGAAACTCCTCCTTCTCAAAGCACTCTTTGAAGGTGGAGAAACCTTTACAAATAATCTCTTCCTCTTACAGATGTATAGAGAAGATTGAAGGAAGAGTATGAAAGACAAAGCTTGAAAATCATACAGAGATGAGAGAAAAATGAGAACTATATGTCGGCTTCAGTCTTGAATCTGTCTTTTTATATTTTTTGCGATGCCAGTTGACTGCCCTAAGGACCAGTCAACTGGTTGGTTTCAACGGCTACTGTAGATTGAGTTATTTCTCCAGCTGTCAGCATAACGTTTGAATATCAGTCAATTGATGGCTCCATCAGTCAACTGGTCAACTGGTCAATCAATTGGTCAGTGCCTTTCACTTGACCAAACTCTCTGTGTGTTTTGGATCAGGACACCAGTCGACTGATGCCATCACCAGTCGACTGATGAAGCTGAAAACCCACCTTTCAGCTTCCTTCTTCATCCCTTAGTCTTGACTCACGCCTTTAAACATCTTCCACAAGCCTCGTGCCCTCCTTGCACTTGCTTGAGATGTTTCTCTCAGCTTTGTCATGCTAAGTCTTCCTTTTGCCAAGAGGTCGTACCTCCGGGACTTCACCGCCTCCGGGACTTCACCATTTGCCAAGAGGCCACGCCTCCGGGGCTTCACCATTTGTCAAGATTGCAAATCTGAACTTTCCTATTTACTCAAATCACACATGTTAGATCACCAATACTGCCTAATTTAAACTCATTTAGCCAAACATTAAAATCAACTAATACTTGGGGCAAGATTGCATCAACAGTCAACACTTACATCTACTTGCTTTATTCAAATGCTTATTCATTTAAGTATATTCACTTATTCATTCAAGTTAATGCTTACTTGTTCTAGTGCTTATGTTGATTTATGTAGACCATGTAGTAAATCTTTTGATCTTAAGTTTACTTGTTAAGTTGCTTACATGTCTATTGCATCATGCTTACTATTTTTTTTTTTACTTAAGCTGATTCTAATTCAAGCTTACTACATTTATTTAAGCTTAGGTCATGTCTTACTTGAATTAAAAATACTTGAAGTACTTCTTTTAAGTCTTACTTTATTGAAGCATGCTTTATTCTTGTTTTTACTTGACTTAAAATCAACTTATCTTCAAGTCGATCATATATTTTACTTAGAGCTTCTTTAGCTCTACTTACATGACCATGTAAAAGTCTATTAATTATTGAGGTCATGTTAAGATAATTATCATTTAAGCCTAAATTATTAAGTCTTGCCTTGATTAAAGTCTAATGCTTATATGCTTGATTAATCCTTAGACTTGGTTTGATTTATATGAACTTGTATTAGCTTGTAGTGATTTTTAGTTGACTAATTTTGACTTGTATGTTGAATTGGAGCATGTTTGAGCTTATTGATATCACTTGCAATCTTACTTATGTTGACTATGCTATTTGCAAGTCCTATTTGGTTTTAACTTATATGACTTATGTTGTTTAACTCAACTTGTTTGACTCATAATTGACTGTTATTGCTTCATGTCTTAGTAAATTCAACTAACTTGGATTTAGCTTACATTTCAAGTGTTACATGTTTTTAGATAACTACTTGTTTAGTTAATCACCTAGCTAACTTAAGTTAAGCTTGACTTAGACAATTTTGTAGCAATTTCAAATTTAAATTATATTTTTAAAGCTCAAATGCTTATTTACATTATTTAAATTTGAAATTTGATCTTTTGATTTACTTGCTTATTTATATTTGACTTATACTTCAGCAAAAAATAGAATCTGTTACCCCAGCGACCTCACACGGTCGGCCCCACAACCATTTGTGAGGAGTTATACTTGACTTGATAGTCGAACTTATACTTTATGATGACCACTAATTAATATACTTTGACTTGCTTTAACTTAACTTAGTTAAATGATCAAAGTAAATTTCTTACTCAAAGTTATGCTAATGCTTAAATTCATGCACTAACTTTAAATTATTCCTTAAAACATCTTACTTGTTATAATTTTTGTTAAAAATCTATTTTAAATAAGTAAATAAACTGAACTTAGTTTTCTCTTTCCTACTTAAAGTTATTTTGATGCATATAAAAGGGGAGAGAAAACGTTAGTTTAAAGTCTCTTTACTCTTAGTATAAATTTCCTCAATGTATAAATATTAAAGGGGAGTTTTATATAAAGGGAGAGAGTTTATAATTTTCATTTTAAGTGCATAAATGTATGACATATTTATATTTTTTTTTCTTTATCATACATATTATATGTACACCCTCATTGTTCATATTGCTGATTTAACTAACTTTAAATTAAATTTATATACAATTAAAAAGGAAAAAATTATTGGTGTTAGAAATATAATATTGAATCTATATTTTAATGTATATATAAATTTAAAGTTAATTTGTGAACAGATGGATGTTGTCTAAGTGTGCACAGGTACCGAAAAATTGATCACTAAATTAATGACCGATCTATTATATACTATAGTTGAAAATTAATCTTAAAAAAATAAAGATCTATCGCTAAATTTATAGTGTATACATACTTCAACTTGTTCCGAAGAAATATATACTAACAATTCGAGAATCTTCTTTCACACAGTTGATCCATCTTCATGCAAGTGAGTCGTTCAGCCAAAATCAATAGCTAGCTGAGTTTTTCCGGCCATCTTGGTCGTCGATCAGCCATAACCAATAGCTAGCCTGAGTTTTTCCGGCCATCTTGGTCTCCTTCAATTCGCCCACAACCGACAGAGATCTACTCTTCTGCAAGGGTGGAATCCGCCACCTTAGCGGCCCCATACGATCGGCCCCACGACCATTTGTGAGGAGGTAAATCGAGAAACTGTAGTTAGTCACGACGAATCGACAGAGATCTACTGCACGTACGGAAGGTGGCTGATGATCGATTTGTAAGCTGCCTTCCAATGCATTGATCTCTAGCTCACAAGTCACAAGCCATACGTCGTCGTCGGACCTCGCACACAGCACAACTTCCATGCCGTGCCCGTGCATAGCTATTTTTCAATTGCCAGCTGCCTTTTGTCTTGTAAACTTGGAAGATAAAACCAAATACTCTGAGAGAGAAGCGTAAAAGACATGATTTTACAAAAGGGACAAAGTACATCGTGCCAAGTGAAAAAATGCGAACTGTTCCCCCTTGTAAATTAGCTATAAACACGAGTTACTAGTTTAAAATAGAAATTCAATGCACACTGGCTCTATTTTTAAAATTTTATTTTTAGGAAAAAAACAAATCATTTTTTATAAAAAGTATAGCACCTCGTAGAAATAAATTATAGCACCTAAAAATGCTTTCAAATAATATAGGTAGTTGTGGCTGGTAGGATGAGTAGCTCACCATCAAAACATTGTACTTGAGAACCACAGCATTATAAGGATTGGGGGAGGCTTCATGAAAATGATCAAAAGAAGTAGGTCAAGCAATATAAATACGATATTAAGATGTTTTTGTCAGGTCTAAAACACATTTGTTTTGATGCCTATTTTGTCAGGTAGAGAACAAAATGATCAACGTTTTACAAAGTAGAAATTAAGCTCTAAGTTATCTAACCTATCATGACTACAGTTTTCAATAGCGCAGTGCAATTTTTTTCTTTCATTGCGAAGGCTAGCTAACAACTTGGAATTTACAAACTAAGACTTTTTTTTTGGTCAACATAAAAGGATGATTTATGGATTCTATGTTTGGTTGTTAAAGTTTAGCAGGATCGGAATGGACATCATCTTCTTATCAGAAATTAAAGCCTTCTGCTAAATACACTATATATTCAGTAAATGATAAGTTTTGCTGGTAGGCTGGAGATTTGGAAATAAATGAGCAAGATTCCAGACAGCTAGAATCCAGGAAGAAGAACCTAAGATCTGTTGTCGGGTTCCAATGGCTTAATTAGTATATGATGGCATATATATAGATTATAACTATTAATTTAGTTGGCATACCACTCCTTTGAGTAATCAATTAACACACTCTTTACGTTGAGCGTAAGGTTAAAGTTAGAGTTTACTTTCTTTATTATAAAGATATTTACCCTAGCTCAGGTGCTAATGGTCTCTCAAATATGAGGACCATCATTTTTTTACTTGCCTTGTTCGCTTTGTGTACTTGAATTAATACTCATGTATTTTGGGTCGTGTACTGTGTTGTGTACGAGCTTATATAAAGATAGATCTTTATAATATGAGCCTTTAAACATGTCTTTGATTATGTTGAATTTAAGCTTTAAACCTCTACATAAGTCTGCACAATCTTTTCAAGTGTTGTCTTGGATTCTAAACTTCTAATTTTTAAATATTTTGAATGACCACTGTTTATATTCAAAGTCTTAAACCTTTAAATACTAATGCTTTAGTCAATATTGCTCGATATTTAGAACATAAGTTCATTTGATCCTTGTCCACATTGATCCAAATTATAAGTTTCTTGAAACATCTTACAACA
>NC_133879.1:3657788-3690114 GCF_044706935.1 Curcuma longa
GCATATGATAATCAGGCTAGAATCCTATGCATCTCACACCATTCTAAGTTGCACAATCACAAACAAGGTAACTAGCGTGCTTTGTGAGATGCTCCACCTAGATCTATAGGTACATATTTTCTAGGGGAAATATTCTAGTCTAAGGCTAAATCATTCCTGACTTTACTTTTGAAATCAAAAACTTTGAAAATAAGTTTTTTAAAAGAAAAAAAATATTTTTAAAATTTTTTAAAAAACTATATAATAGTACATTTGAAAAATATGAGTTTTTGAAAACTTAAAATTTTCCTTATTCTATCGAGCATAGTCAAAATATTCAAGTACTAAAATGCAAAATAAGGAAAAGATAATAAAGCTAAAATGTGCATAATGTACGTAATAGTGTCAACAGGTCTGAACATGTCTAGAAATATATCTACTGGGGTGGTTTTAAAGAAATTACCTAGGCAGTTTAGTAGTATAATAAAAAAAACTTGACGACCTAGAGCGTTGTCGGCGCCGCAAGACAAGGCAAAACGGGGTAGAAAACTGATTTCGTGTGATTTTCGTGTGGGCCAGGCGACTATTTTTATAAATTCGTTCCAAGCGACTCGAAGACGAATCAAGTCGCCTGGAAAGAAGCGGTGCGAGGCGACTGGAGTCAGCAAATCAGGTGCGTATGCGAAAACCGCGATCGATTTCTAGTTTCTCAGTTTGAGGTGACTGGATGTTAGTTTCCAATCGACTGGATTTGGCTGGGCTGGATTTTTTGGGTCCATTTCGGGTTAATCGGATTGGGTTTAATTGATTAAATTTTAACTTAGGTTTTGATTGATTCTTGTTAAGGTAAATTTAAGGTAAATTTTAATTTGGTTAATTTAGTTAAGGTAGTTAAGAAAAATTTGGTAATTTAGTTAAAGTTGATTAGGATTAGTTAAGAAAGATTTGGTAATTTAGTTAAAGTTGATTAGGATTAGTTAAGAAAGATTTGGTAATTTTGTTAAAGTTGGTTTAAGATTAATTAGGAAAAATTAGTTTAATTAAGGTAAAATTAATTTAATTGAGATACAATTAATTTAATTAAGGTAAGATTATTTTAATTAATTTAATTAAGGTAAAATTTATTTAATTAAGGTACAATTAATTTAATTGATTTCTAACTAATTATTTCAAAAGATTTCATCTAATTCATCTCACCCATGTCTAGATTATCATACAGTTAATCCTATAAGGTTTTGTTAGATGATTTTTTAATTTTATCTTATTTAATTAGATTTTTAAGTATTTATTATTTGATTAACCTTGAGTTAGATTCAAGTTTAACCGTTCGACTTTCTAAACATACATTTCAAGGATCAACTTCCAGGCCGTGGCGAGGCACAGGGGTCTTCTTGGGTATCGAAATAACAACTACTTTCTAAGACAAAGCTGATTCAAGAAATCATAAGCTTAGCTAGTCTAGAGAGAAACTTTGGTGTAACTAGTCTAGGATATGGCGAGGTAGCTTCGGCTAGTTTGACCTAGCTAAATAGACCAAGTATGGTACTCCTTACCCCACTTGACTACTTAAATTGAGGTCTCCCTAACGTACTATCATCTCGCCCCACCCCTGGTACTATATTGGGCAAAAATTAATCAAATATTTGTTCTTAATAAAATAAAAAATGCAAACAATCATTTAAAGGTTTTGGATCCTTCTGGATCATGACCCTTGTTAGGTTTGATCAAATAATGTATTTGATTCTTAAATAATGGGAATTCAAAATTTATTCGTTCCAATTGGATTTGTCAATTTAGATTTTGAAACTTAGGCTTGACTTTAGATTTCTTTAGGTTTCTTTGGTCTCCAATTTGAGTTAGTATTCTAAAAAATAGACTATCTTGGTTGGCAGGCCAAATAGATTTATCATTTCCATCTGATAGTGTTACCAACTAGACGAGGCGAGTTCACCTTTTGATTGGAGCTAGGAGCTAGTTTGATCAACAACGACAAAATCCATAAACAAAGTTAAAGTATGTGCATAGGTTTGTAAAAAAATTAAAAGTTTATGCTAGATTTATTACACCTTCCAATGTTCATGTTACCACCCAACTGATAACTACATATGATGGTAAATCTAGTCTGTTAGCTTTAAGAGTTCAACTTAATCTTTGTTTGGGGGAGAGGAACTTAGTGGAATGGTGGACACGCCAACACAACCATCAACCCAATTGCTTGCGATCTTGCTTACACTAAATAAATAGTCTGATAAATTTAACACCAAGAACGAATGGTGGACATCATTTATTCAGTTTACATTAATTCAAATACACCCTGATGCTTCTCATTCTGATTGAGACACGGGAGTTAAAATATACATCTGGCACGAATGACCGCCAACTTGGGCTCTCAATTTACCCACAAATTCCCTCTTCAGTGTTATATGCTGCATTAAAAGAGAACAAGAACAAATTAATAAATACATGAACTGAACAGTGAGCAGCAGTGCTAGTTCTGCAGCAGCAGAACTACCTTCCACAGATTTCTTGCTTGCACAGAGGTATTGGGAGGAATGCCAATGTCATCCCAGTGGGCCGTAATTTGGGCCGGGAAAACGGATCGGTTCAGTAGCACTACTACTGTTCTATATCCAGATAAAGGCCCGGCCCAAACCTGTGAATGAATTTATCCTCCAAGTTTTATTTAAAATAAAAACAACTAGAAAACATTAATGCTGACTAACCTCAGCACTGCCCATCATCCTGACCTTCTTTGCTTGAACACCCAGAGGATCTGAAGGGGAGAAACCAATTCATTGTTTTGTAAATGTAGTTAATCAGAAACAGAGAATGAAGGGGGCACGGCACCTTGGTTAACAGCAATCACTTCCTTGTTTCCGAGAATGGCCATGGTCGCCTGTGTCATATTTCTAACATCACAGCCAATGAGGAGAGGAGCCTGCAAGCATCACATAATTCTTAAGCATTTCAGATGAATGCACGCACGGTAAGCTGGGAAGTGGTGGTTACCTTGGAGATAGCCCAGATGCTGAAATGCACAATGTATTCTTCATTAGTCATCCCACCATTTCCAACTTCGAGCATATCAGGATCTGATAATAGAGATATAAAGATGCACAAAGATTGTTTTCAATGGAAATACACACTTAACAGTTAATTAAAGATGAACTAACCATTCCAGCCACCAGGCCTTGCATAGTCAGCATAAACTTCGTTCTGATCAGCCCTTGAGACCATACTGCACGACCATAAATTCTCCTTTTCACAATCAAGGTAATCAATCAAAAACTTTTCTTATCTGGTTTTAAACTGTAATGTGTTTGAATAGACAATTTAATTGGAAATGGAAGGATATTTCGGCTGGCCTTAATTCCAATTTAATTGGGTTGGTTCGATCCAAGAAAGAAATCACCAACTAGAGAGCTTGACAGTTTGTTTAATGGAGTTGAAGTATTAAACCTTTCCCATGAATCATTAATGTCGTCAGTAGTTCTCCAGCTATTTCCTAGTTTGCTTCCCCAGGTAGCTGGGTGCATGTCTCCCCTGAATATGATAAACAAATGACGAGAAATAGGTAATTAGTGAAAGAAGAAGAAGCTAGAAGAAGATGATGAAGAAGAAGTGTTTCGCTTACCATTCGCAAAGGGAGATAAAAATTGGTCGACCAGTGCTCATTAGAGCTTCAGTCATTTGAGGATACCTATATGAACAAGATTCCAAGTTTACTTACTTTAACCATGCTTATTCGACCAATGACCTTTACAATTCTACCTCTCCATGGGCTTCAAATCTCCATTGTTGCAGTTGTCATACTTGAGGTAATCTATTCCCTGACCCGAAAGATACTATTTAGTGAGAATTGCTTTTCCATTATGCAATATTAGAAAAAAAAAAAAAGAAAATCAATCAAGTTCAAGATACACATATTGCCAAAACAGCTTACCCATGCAGCAAAAGTTTCAGCATCTTTCTTCTCATACCCCAGTGAACCAGGCATCTGTGAGCTACATGTTCTGTATCTGTAGAAACCACAAAGCCAATGATAAGAAGAAAGAAAGATCAGGATAATATAAATATCAGTATGAATCAGTAAATGTGTTGTTGGCTTTTTACAGAAATGAATAGTACTCCACCATACTCACCCTGCATCCGAGTATATGCCAAGCTTAAGCCCCTTGCTGTGCACATAATCTGCAAGAGCTTTGATTCCTGATGGGAATGTTCTTCGGTCGGCCAGTAGGTATCCCTGAATACATTACAAAGTTGCAGTTCATGCTTATTGTGGTAACTGTAGACGAAAACTAAAGAAAGGTATCAATAAACCTGGGAGTCGCGGTCGTGCTCAGCCCAGCAATCATCTGCAAATCATCTATGGATCAGAAATTACAAACAATCAAAAGGAAGTTAAACAAGTAGAGAAAGACTAACCAATGTTGACGTATTCATATCCAAGCTTCGCGAGTCCAGTCGACACCATTGCATCGGCTGTTGCATCGATGGGTAATTATAGAAACGATTCAAGGAGAATAGTAAGTAGTCCACAAAGGCTCAGCATCGGTCCATCTACCTGTTTCTTTGATTAGTGTCTCATTGATTTGGCAAGAGAAGCGATTCCAACTATTCCACCTGAACAGGGAGAATGAATAGAGCAGTATGAATCCACGCCGAGAGGCGAAAAATGAAACAGTATGCCATGGTTAAGTTTTTTTGCTGTTTCGTTAAAGATCAGGGAGGAAGACGATCGAGAACTGAGAACATACCCCATGGGAGGAGTCGACCCGAGGCCATTTGCAAGTGACTCGACCATAACAAAATCAGTTGTGGCCATTGCAAACGCCAGAATTAGCAGCAGCTGAAACCTTTGCTTGCCCATCTCCTTCCTCTCACGGTCGACGGTCTCCAAGTGTTTGCTTTGCTTCACGGGGATGCCTACCAAGCTTTATAACGAGGCAAAGGCCATAATTTAATGTCTAGAAGACACTTCCGATTTCCAACATTTTGTTTTCTTCCCCTGCAGGATTATATTGAAATTCTTAATTTGTAATGCAAATGAAGAAATAAATATCGAAAAGTAATTAACGATAAATTTTAAATTAATTCTCTGTAATAGAAGGAAAGAAATTGAAAGTCATTAAAAAATATTAAAGATTTACACATATGTGATAAAAGGAAAAAAATAAAAATCTTCAAAAATAGAAAATATTTAAAATTGATACACCTATAATAAATAGAATTAAATTATAAAATATTCAAAACTGATGCATATTAATTTTTATTAAATAAAAATTAATAATAATCCCTATTAATTAGTTTTTTATTTAAAATATTTATTTTCATATTTATTATTGAGTTGAGTTCGTAAAAGAAATTCCATATTCTATATTTTAATCATCTTTAAATTAATATAATTTTTAATTTTATTTTTTATGAAGTTATTTTTCTTCTTCATCCACTTCTTTTTTGCTAATGGTGGAATCTGCCACCTTAGCGGACGATCGATCTCACGATCATGTGAGGAGGTAAATCGAAAAACTATAATGGGTCACGACGTAGGAGGGTATTGTCTGGCTTCGTCAGGATTCGAACCCTTGTCCTCTTCTGCAAGTCTACTGTGTCGTAACCAACTCAGCTATGCTCCGGGGGCTTCTTCATCATCCACTTCGTTCTTAGTTCTTAGATGATTCGTGGACAATTTTAGTACTAACTTCTCTATTATTCATCATCTTTAAATATTATTTTCGCTTCATCCACTCCGTCTTTAGTTTGCTAGGTAGTTAGTGCTTAGTTGAAAGGTAGTTCTACTATATATTCTATTTTAGTATTAATAAATTTTATTTTTGTCATTATCTACAACTCATTTATAATTCAATTTATTTCTTTAAAATTTTATTTAACTATTATTCTTTAGCATGTGATTTCACTTTCTTCGTAGCATCACACACGTTACACGTTGTTATCTCCACCACATCTTTTCACATATCTATATATCTTTATCTTCGGTGCATAGTTAACTTTATCATCATCTATTTCACCCTTAAACCCTAAAAAAATTATTATTGTTATTATAGCAGCAACAAGAAAAGTTAAAAAACAGTGAGAAAAAAAAACCAAGAAAAAGTGAAAAAAAAAACAAATGGAGAAAAGAAAAAAACATATTGCTGAAAAAATATTACAGTTTGTTCCTATTGCATTGCTATGATGAACATTTATGGCAACAATATAAAGATTTTGTCGCCTTCATCTTGTTGATTTCAATTGCATACTCTCTTCAACGTATCATCATTGCTAGCTCATCACAACGACAATGATCATCGTGTTTCTATTTTCTTAATTTGTGCATCTGCTTCCTTATCTGCAAACAACATACTAACATAATCAAGAGCTAACAGAATTCGTAGAAAGATTTAATCGTGCTTTCGTATTTTAGTTTGCAAGAAAATATTATCTCTTCTAGATTCAACAAAGAGTAGATTAAGTATATTTATTTAATTAGTCTAGTTCTAGACTCGAGCAACTTCAACATCAACGAATCTCGTATCATTTGGGTATAAACGTAATTCCTCTTTCCGAAGTTTAATTTTATTTATTTAGTTGGTAATTTTAAATTGCTTTTATTTAATTAATTTTTTCTTACAAATTCATACATATTAGCATCTTATTCATAAAATCAAAATATCATAAAAAATTTTTAATATAGTTTAGACATCATTCATTAAAAATATTTTATTTTTAGTTTAATGATCATCCATCAAAAAATATATTTCCTATTTAGTTTAATTACTATTTATTAAATAATATATTTTTTTATTTAGTTTAGTTATCTCCATCACATAAAATATCATCATTAGTTTAATTACTATCCTTATCAATATCATCATATTAGATGTATTAGTTATGCATATTTCATATTTGGTTTAGTTCATATATGTTAGCAATTTATTATATTCTTCTAAATCTCATTTAATTTATCATATTTTTATTTTATAAGTATCAGTGTTTGTCAATATTTGAATTAACTTAGATTTAGATATATGAGATTTAGATTTTAGGAACGTGCCCCATATGAAATGAATGATGAACTTAATCACTATAAAGGTGTGTTTGATTCAAATTATGATATATGACCTTGGTTATGTGATTACTAGGTAATCACATAACTAAAATTATGAGGTATAAAATATAACCTAATATTATTTAGTTTACTTTATTTATTTTAAGAGAATAAATATAATCAATTTTATATTTACTATATTACCCTTTATTCAAATATATTTTAATATAATTTATTAAATTAATAAATATAATTTGATAATTTTATTTTAATAAAATAATTTATTAAAAATAATTATTTTAATAAAAAATTATTAAAATAATAAATATAATTTATTAATATTATTTTTTAAATTTTAAAATAAATTTATATATTTTAATAAAATAATTTATTAAAATAATTAATTTAATAAAATAATTTGTTAAATTAATAAATATAATATGATAATTTTATTTAAATAAAATAATTCATTAAAATAATTTATTAATTTTATTTTTTAAAATTTAAAAATATATTTTTTAATAAAATAATTCATTAAAATAATTATTTTAATAAAATAATTCATTAAAATAATAAATATAATTCATTAATTTTATTTTTTCAAAATTTAAAAAAATTATTTTTTAATTTATAAATATTTAAATTAAAATTTATTAAATTAATTAATTCAATTTTAATTAGATTTCATAGTATATTTTAATTAACTCAGTTTTAAAATCGAAGGGTAATCGTGAAAAAAAATTTCATTAACCTTTAGAGTTGTAGAAAACCTTAGGCGACTATGGTAATCACATTACCGGATTATAACTTATTTGCTGATGTGGCGGTGATGTTATATTACTTGAGAATCGATCATAACCTGAATCAAATAAGGTTATCAACGATAACCTCGGATAGATAATCAAGGTTATCAATAATAACCTCTAACCAAACGTCCCCTAATAGTTATTCTTCATATACCACTATAAATGTAGGAATGACATGTATATATAAGGTCACATCCCATGCTTAAAGAAGAACTTCATTATTTTGTGAACCATGTGTTAGGACAGATGCCCTTACATTTGATGGAATTATGGACCTAACTCCTAAGCATATTTCTTCATTGGTTAGATGATATTGTAAATTATTTTGAACAATGTAATTTTACCTCCACTAAACATTACAATTTGTTAAATTCATACTCATTGGACCTTCTAAAATTTATTGACAATGTGTTCAAAACATTGGAGAGCAAGACGGACAAGAACTTATCGCATATTGGCATGAAATAAAAAAATAATTAATGAAAAGATATGCTCCACCAAACTTTAATAGACAATCGCTCAATAAGCTTATAACTACATGAAGTCAATTTTTGAAATCCTTATTTAAAGACGTTAGTTCTTAACTTTTATAAGTTTGTCACTAAATATATATATATATATATATATATATAATCTTGCTATTCTGAGCGACACCCAGTGCGCGCCCCGTGAGCGCCTAGATCTCGGCCGTCCGCCCGCGATCGCGAAAAACGTGAGCCGTCCGATTGCACAGTGTTTCTCCTCGGACCTTCGCCGCTTCCCGCCGCCCGTTCATCGCCGTCCGACCACCGTCGGCCGCCGGACCGGACCCGTTGCAACCGCAACTCGCAGGCGGTCCGGCGGTGGCTGGAGTCCGGCCTCGATTCGGCCGGAATCCGGCCGAATTCAGGCCGAAATCGGCCGCCAGTGTCTGGCGGCGATTTCGGTCGGAATCCGGCCGAATCGGGGCTGGACTCCGGCCACGGTCGATGCGCCGGCGCAGGGCGCGTCGACCGCGGCCGGTCTCCGGCCCCGTTCGGTCGGAATCCGGCCGACAGTGGCGCCAGGCACTGTTGCCTTGTTTCGACCGGAATTTCGACCGGATTCCGGCCCAATCCGGTCGGAATTCGATGCCGGAATGTGCGCCGGCGAGTTGCGGTTCCAACGGATCCGGTCCGGCAGTCGTCGGTGGTCGGACGGCGATGAACGGACGGCGGAAGCGCGTGGAGGTCGGTGGTCGGCGTGCACGGGCGCGTAGGAAGCCGACGCTCATAATAGCATATATATATATATATATATATATATATATTCAAATAAACCTCTTCATAACCTACCATTGGAGAAATCCTAAAAAAAATATTTTAGAAGAGTCCTCCAATAATGTTTTGGACAAGCCCCCTGGTCGAGATACCATTAATATGATTTCAGGAGAAACCATCAATTGAGACTCCAAGTGGGCAAGGAAGACTCTTAGTCGGCAGTTGAAATGTTATAGAGTTGGAATCGGAAGAGAGAAAGGAGAGAATCTTGTTAGTACCGATGGAATCAAAATATCTCCACAATGGTATGATATTGTCCACTTTGGGCCTAAGTCCTCATGATTTGTTCTTGGGCTCTTCCCAAAAGGTCTCATACCAATGGAGATACTTTTCATTCTTTTAACCCCATTATCTTTTTCATGTACTTTAGATGTGGGACTATGCTTGCACTCTTGCAATCCAACAATCCCCCCCTCAAACAAAGGACCACAGGCTCCCCTCAACGTCGTTTTTGATGTTTGAATTCTCGACCCACCAAGACTTTTTGTCCCTCGGTCCACCCGACCTACTAGGACTTTCCACCTAGCCGCAGCTAGAACTTTTTACCCCTCGATCCACCTGACCTACTAGGACTTCTCACCTAGTTGCAACTAGGCCTTTTTGCCCCTCGGTCCACCCGACCTATTAGGACTTCTCACCTAGTATCTAGTCCTCTTGATTCAGACACGGGAGCACCCACTTCCTTTGTTTAAGGTTCAAACCACATGGTTAGATCTGGATCATGGCTCATCCGACAGTTAGTCCGGTGAAGAGCGGTCTCGCTCTGATACCACTTGTTAGTACCGATGGAATCAAAATATCTTCACAATGGTATGATATCCACTTTGGGCCTAAGCCCTCATGGCTTTGTTCTTGGGCTCTCCCCAAAAGGCCTCATACCAATGGAGATACTTTCCATCTTTTTAACCTCATGATCTTTTCCATGTACTTTAGATGTGGGACTATGTTTGCACCCTTGCAACCCAACAAATCCTACAATCTATTTTGGACCTGACTATAAGTTCTTTCCAAACAGTAGTATCCACATACCACTACAAGGTAAAATTTCCAGTGTAGATTGGTGAAGTTAATGGAGATCAAACAATTTTAAGGAAGTGCTATGTAGAGATGATACATGCTAATCAAAAGAAATCTCGATGAAGGATGAACAGGTACCAACAAAAAGGGTGGGCAAAAATTCATGTCCTTCAGGAAGCTCCTACCCCTTGGTCAAAAAAGGAGGAGCAGGAGGAGATATAACTCATGTTGTGTCAACCAAATAAGATCATTTGAGTGTCAACAGATCTCACCCCATAAGTTAAATAGACGTTACTTATCTACATCACCTAGAATCAAGATGTTTTCACTTAGTCAGCTCAAGAGGTCATAGGGATATCCACTAAAATAATGGAACACAAGCTCAATACCCTCCTGGAAGCTCAACCCGTTAAGCAAAAGAAACGACACTTTGATCCTTAGAACTACAAAATAATCAGAGTAGAAGAACTTAGTTGTTAGAAGCAGGACATATTAGGGAAGTGTAATTCTCGGTCTGGCTATCAAATGTGGTATTGGTGTCTAAACTCGGAGGCAAGTGGAGAGTCTGTGTTGACTTTAGAGACCTTAATAAAGCTTACCCCAAGGATTGCTACCCTCTATCTTAGATAAATCAATTAGTATATTTGACTTCGAGATGTGAATTCATCCATATGTTGGACTCTTATCAAGGGTATCATCAAGTACCATTGGCACAAGGCAATTAGGAGAAGGTTAGTTTCATTACTTCAGATGAGATATTTTGTGATACAATAATGCCTTTCAGGCTCAAGAAAATCAGATCAACATATTAGAGATTAATGGATCAAGTCTTCAAACACCAAATTGAGAGAAATATTGAAGTATATATAGATGATATCCTGGTCAAATTAACTAAGATAAAAGAATTAATTAGTGATCTAAAAGAGACCTCTAGTATATTACAAAGGTACGATTTGAAACTCAACCCTAACAAATGTATTTTCGGTGTTAAAGGAGGACATTTTCTTGGTTACATGGCAATGGAGAGAGGAATTAAAGTCAATCAAGAGAAAGCCCAAGCCTCACAAAATATGCAATCCCCTCAAACAACTCGAGCAGTTTAAAGGTTGACAGGAAGGATTATGGCATTATCCTGATTTATCTTCAGGTCAACTAACCAAAGTTTTCCCAAAGTATTAAGGAAGTCATCTCGATTCGTCGGAAGTGCGAACATGCTTTCGACAAGCCCAAAAGTTATTTGTCGGATCTACCTACTCTATCTAAGCTCCTAACTAGGAACATCTATGGTTATATCTAGCAGCCTTCGAAGGAGCAATTAGTTAAGCCCTTCTTCATCAAGAAGGAACAGTACAACGCCCCATTTATTTCATCAGTCATCTCTTAACGGAGGTGGAGAGTCATTAAAGTACCTTGGAAAAATTGGCTTTTGCACTTGTCCTTGTGGTGCAGAAAGCACTAGATAATCGAACTTATATTTTAATATTAGCAAAGGTTTGAAGTTAAGCTATCATATGAGTTGATGTATTTGTTAAGTGCATAGGACTTAATAGAAAAGTCTTAGTAGATCATGTAGATTGGATATGAGGCAATGGAAGTCCTAGTAGATTAGTTGGATTGAATACTAGGCAATAAAAGTTTTAGTGGATCAAGAGGGTTGGACACCAGGAAGGATGTCGAGATGGATTAGAAGGGTTAGACATTTGGCAGAATGAACTTGGTGGGTAAGTGAGAATCGGATATCGAAGGAAGACTTGATGGGTCGAGTGATCAGACGCTAAGTAGAGGATGCACAAACTAGTTAGTTAGATTAAATATTTCACAAACGTGAGAAGGTAAGCTTCTAGAGTGGAGAGGTCCTTCTAAGGATAGTAGGGTGTGTCCTCTTTAAAGAGACAAACTTAGGCGTCGATCCGACTAAGAGTCCTACTCCGATTTCAAAGTTGAGATCAAACAGTTACTATTTAATTGTCACATTTAGAATATTCATATCATTTTATTATATTTCTGTGCTAACTCTTTTTTACAGGATTCGTACGATTGAAAGATAAGTTTGATCAACCGAAAGGTATGGGTGATTGAACAAGTGGGTTCGATCAATCGGAAGTTGAGGTGTCATAGGCATATGACATGGAAGTTGAGTCAAAATCTAACTTAGCAGACATATTTGTTAAACCCCTATCAGAATCCGAGTTCAGTACAATTAGAAGATAATTAGGACTATGCTTGGTAGAATAAGGAAAAAATTTAAAATTTTCAAAAACTCATGTTTTCACAATCTACTATTATTTAGTTTTTAAAAATGTTTTAAAAAGTTTATTCTTTTATTTTTTAAAAAATTTATTTTTAAAATTTTGATTTCAAAGAAAATGAAAGGAATGATTTAGCCTTAGACTAGAATCTTTCCCCTAGAAAGCATATACCTATATATCTAGATTGAGCATCTTACAAAGCACACTAGTTACCTTGATTGTGTATTGTGAAACTTAGAACAATGTGAGATACACAGGATTCTAGCCTGAGTCTCAGATGCTTATATCTGTGCATCGAACCTAACTTGGGCTTTAAGCAAAGATGATGAATTAAGTTAAGTGGCATAAGTTAAATGGAATGATACACTTAAATTTGACTAATTGCATTAAACTACTACTTCTTAGTAGTTAGCTAAAACCTAAGTTGGACACGCACCCCACAAATACAATTTTTTTTTGTCTAAGTATTTTATTTATAAATAGCATGCTTGGATTCAAATCTATTACTTAGTTATTTTAATTATGTCAAAGGGAAAAAGTAATAAAGATTTCAAGTTTAAAATTTCTAAAGTTTAAATTTTTTATAATTTTTTAAAATTTAGAAATGTTTTTAAAAATTGACTATGATTTTGAATTTATATTTTTATTCTGAGATATTCTGTAAAAGTTTCAAAATTATTTCAAAGTTTATTAAAAATATATTTTAAAAATAATTTTTAAGGACTTGAATGATTTTGTATCAATCTAATCAAAATTAAACTATGTCAAGATCAGGGGAGAGAACAAAAAGCTTTTTCAAAATCTTGTTTGTTTTAACAAGTATGAGTTCAGGGGGAGATAGGTCATGCTATTGCACATTACATGTATGAACTATTATTTTTCTAGCATGAGTTAAACTTTTTATCTGTCATAAATTATTTCTTAACTTGAAACTCAAGTTGCCATAATCAAAAAGGGGGAGATTGTTAGTGCAGGGAGCACCAGATGATCGAACCTTGGTTTTGATGATGGCATAAGGTTCAAGTTAAGTGTGTGGTTTGTACTGATATATTTATCCAAGTGTGCAGGGAGTACAGGAAAGTCCTGGTTGAGGTTAAGCAAAGTAAGTCCTAGAGTGAAGTCTAGGTAAAGGAAAGTCTTGGTCTGGAGGACCAAACAGAAGTCTTAATAGGATCAAGTGCACCAGGTGCAAGTCCAAGCAGGTCAAAAGGACTAGATGCATGGTAGAAATTCAGGCAGGTCAGTTGAATCAGATGCATGGTGGAAGTCTAGGAGGTCAGATGGACCAATTTCTTAGCAGCAAATCCTGGGGGCCGAGGATCAAGGCTAAGCGGGAAGTCTAACAAGTCTGGAGGACTTATTCGCAATCAGGTAAATTTTTCCGAGTGGAGTGGATAAGGATGTGTTCCAAGAGTGGAACAGTAGGTGTCGGTCTAACCCAAGATTTCACTGAAAATCTAAAGTTAAGGCCACTTAATAGTTTGAAACTGTTACTCTTTTTCTACTACCTTTGGTTTTTGCATTGACTTGTAATGCAGGATTGCAGGGGCGGGAACTTTAATTCCAGATGGCCTTATTCGAAATCCAGGTGACTAGAGTCCAGGTGCCTGGATTGTTGATCCAGGCAATCGAACGTCAGCGGAACCAGGCCAGCGAAGCAGTGAGGTGGCATTGTCCCAATGGTCGAGACACCTCAGCTTCTAAGCGCCAGATTGGTTCTAGGCGCCCAAATTCAGATAAACGTAATGGCAGTCAAAGTTCATTAGAAACCTCCACGTCAGTATATAGGCACCTGGAAAGGGAATACAGGTGCCTGAAAGTGCTGAGTCAAAGCGCTGATGGTGGATCGACGGACAGCGTGGAAGCACCTGGAAAGGAGTTCCAGGCGCCCGGAATGCCCTATAAAAGACCTTTGAGTTAGAGCCCTCAGAACAACAATTGAGTTCAATCCAAAGCTATCCGACGGCTGTCTGTGCGCGAAGGACCATTTTTGAAGTTGTCGTAACGTTGGAGTTCTGCACCTTAAATCTATTTCTTCTACTTCGGTTCGGTAATCGATTACTTTATGCATTTAATTAAAGTACGATAAATGTTTTTATCGTATCTATTATTTTGTAATCAATACAACTCCTCTTCGTAAGAAAGGAGTTTAATAGTGAATTTCCAATGTAAACAGTTAAATGATCGTGGGTAGAGTAGCAGCCTGTGGCTGTAAACCAAATAAAATACTTGTGCCTCTTTGTGTTCATGTTTTTCACACTTATTATTTCCACTGTAACTTTATCTCTTCTTAATCGAATTCACGAACATAATCGACAATTTTATAAAAATAAAAAAATGCTACAGATAACGCTATTCACCCCCTCTAGCGCTCTCTTTGATGCTACACAAAGTCTTGGTTGTGAACCAAGTAGTTGAAAGTTTTTGGTTGGGAATAAAGCATAAAAGTCCTAATTGGGAACTAGGAAGAGTAAGTTCAAGTGTAGGCAGTTGGGAGTTGTGGCTTGGCAGACAATTCTAAGTGAAAGCAATTGGGAGTTGTGGCTTGGCAGACACTAGATGACTTGACTGAGAATTGAATATCTAGCCAAGGTATGTGTGAGTAAAGCTAAAATATATATCATACTGATTACGTGTATCAAGTCCAGGGAAGCAAAGTTTGACAGTTCTAAGAGACCCAAAGGGAGCCTAGGCAATTGGGTGGAGATAACCTTCAACCGTTGGAATTAAGGTTTCACAGGAGACTGGAGAAAGGGGTAGATAATCGCAGTGTTCACGCGACTGTAAATGCTTCCAGGAGATCAGTATGGATAAGATCCAGTGATTCAAAAAAGCTGGTCAAAATGAAAATTGACCTAGATTCAAGCGATTGGGGAATCCCAATCAACCAAGATCGCGAATAATATTTATTACTGGATAAACATTATAGCCATGTCAGTAAACTCCCTAGTGATAAAGGATGGTCTAGTCAACTGGGAGGTGACACATCAACATCTGAAGAAAGACTATAAAAGGAGCCACAAGGTAGAGCTTTCAAGCATTCTCAAGCATTGTCAATGTGTTTGTGCTCACATTTAGTGCTCTTCGAACACTATGCATTACAACTTCGTGCTTCATTCTTCATATACAACAACATAAGCGTAGCATTATTATTTCTTAGTTGTTGTACATTCTTATATCATTGTGTGTTTTATTTTTAAATTCTTTTAAAGATTTTTTCACCTCTAGAATCTTTCTAAAAAGGAGTTAATCAAAATAAGGATAAATTTATTGATATTGTTACATCCTTATAATTAGTGCTTGCTTTATTAGAAAATATTATTACTCTTAGAATACTTATTTAATTATTTATCTTAATTTCACTGTGTTACTCTGTCAATATACTTAGAGTTATTTTTCATCCTTTAAAGCTCGTAAAATTCATAATGCTATTCACCCCCCACTAGCGTCTAGTTCGATTCTACAAGGGGTGAATATCGCTCATTTTAAAAATAATCTTTTCATTTTCAAAAACTAAATCAGAATACAATGGAAAATAAAATAAAATTGAGATAAGGGATTTACTTGGTTCACATTTCTTTGACTGCTACTACAAGACATACGATCCCTTAGATCATTTTTGAATAAGCAAACGCTATATTTTTCCTTTTTGAAAAACCTTCAGAGGTGGAGAAAACCTCTTACAATTTTAGAGGGTGTAGTATATTTTATTATACCTCTATTAAAAATGAAATGCACTAATGAAATGCACTAATGAAATGTTACCAACGACTTTTAAATGTAGAGCTTCAGCATAGGTTATCAGATGTAGATGGAGCACAGACGAACAGAGCTTGCTTCACAGACTAGAAAATTGAATGGCTTGCCGAAAACTTGATACTGTGCCTCTAGATTCTAGCATACTTTTATAGGCCTTTATCGATCGACCGAACAACATTTCTGATCAACTGATCCCGATCCGATCCCACCAAATTAACATTTGATTTTTTTCCTTTTTTGGTTGACTAATCGCCTTCAATCGACTGAACCATAGTGTCTTCCAAGTTCTCGTCCAGATTCATGATCGGATCAAATCGTATCCCCGCACAATCTACCTTATCGATCAACTAATCCTTAGGATAGATCAACCAATCCTCTGGCTTCCTTCCTCAGCTAGATCATTCCGTGCTTGGTCCGTTGATCAAATCTGGGTTTCGTTAACTGAACCATTGGATTGGTCGACCAATTCTATGCTTTCCATTCTGGAGCTAGCTTGATCTTATATCTTGGTTATCGATCAACTGAACCTCTTATTCGATCGCCCTAACCTTTCCAGTCAACCATAAATATTGTTTAGTTGATTGAAAATTTTTATTTCCTACGAAACAAAGTTAGTCCAACAGATAGTATGGTAATCCTACAAAACATAGTTAGCACAAATAATACATACTTCTAATTTAGACAGTTAACACTATCTAATCTCGACTTCAAAATCTGGGTCAATTTCTTAGTCAAATCAATGCCTAAGATTTATCCCTACAATGAGAGCATGTCCTCATCGTCCTTAGAAGGACTTTTCCACTCCAAGAGTTTACCTTCTTTACATGCCAAACATCAGGTCCAACTGACCTATTTGGATTTCTTCTGCTTAGTGTCCAATCGACTCAACAGGACTTCCCCTACTTGATGTCCGATCCAACTAACCCATCAAGTGTATTTTGCCAGATCCATCTAGTCTTTCTTGGCCTGGTGTCTAGTCCTCTTGATCCACTAAGACTTCACTATCTAATGTCTGATCCTCTTGACCCACTAGAACTTGACTTTGTTAAGTGTCTTGTACACTCAACCCTCATATTATGTCTAACTTTAAACTCTTTGTCAGACATCAAAATATAAATTCGATTATCAGTGTTACCTGCACCAACAAGTTCTTTAAATCTTTTTGGGATATATTGAAGTCCAATCTATTTGATGTCGTGCAAGAATTCTTCACAATAGGGCATCTTCTCAAACAGTGGAATCATACCTTATTGGTGCTCCTTCCTAAGTTGAACCGTGCCCCAAATGTCACAGACTATCAACCAATCTCATGTTGCATAATCGTATGCAAGCTCATCTCGAAAACTTAGCCACAAGAATGCAAAAGTTCATCAGAAGTCTCTTGGATCAGGCACAAGCAGCATACGTTGAAGACCGGACCGTAGTGGAGAACATACATCTTGCTCACACTACAAAAATTTTATCAATTAGCGACGGACTATTTCCGTCGCTAATCCGTCGCTAATCTCGATTAGCGACGGATTAGCGACGGAAACAACTCGTCGCGTGTTTTTTGGTCGTTGACGTCACTTTAGCGACGAAATTTTAATATCCATCGCTAATTATTTAGCGATGGAATATAAATTCCGTCAGAAAAAATTACGACGGAATATAACATTCCGTCGCTATTCCCCTTATTTAGCGACGAAATTAATTTCCGTCGCTAATTTAGCGACGGAAATATAATTCCGTCGCTAATTTAGCAACGAAAATTAATTTCGTCTCTATTTCCATCGCTATTCTCTGTAATTTTTGTAGTGTCAAGAACTACTACGAAAATATGTGCCAAAAAGGATCTCCTTGAGATGTGTCCTCAAAATTGACCTTCAAAAGGCCTTTGATATAGTGGATTGGGACTTTCTATTGGTTGCCCTACATGGCTTTGGTTTCCCATAATAATATATCAACTAGATCACAGAATGTGTCACAACGATATCTAATTCCATGGGAATCATTAGGGCAATGTATGGATACTTCAAAGGTGGTGGCGCCTCTTTTAAAGTGATCGACTCTCGCCATTCCTCTTTAGTTTATGTCTAGAGCTCCTCTTGAGGTCTCTCCGAGTCATAGCAAGGTAGCCCAGCTTCCACTATCATCCAATGTGTGTGGACACTGGCATCACACACCTAGCGTACGCAGATGACTTATTTCTCTTTCCCTGAGCTGATGAATCTACTGTCGAATTGCTTGTAGACTACATAGCGAAGTTTGGAACCACTGCGAGGTTGCATTATCCTAACCTCAAAAAGTCTAACATTTACCTCATTGGTGTCAACGATCAAACCAAAAATAGTTTACCATAGCTCATTGGATTCTAGCATGATAACTTCCCATTCTGATACCTTGGCATTCCCTTGGTCGCAGAGAAATTGAGAACCAACAACTATGGGGTCTTAACCAATGTTGTATTGTGTAAACTTGCAATGTGGCTCAAGCACGCACTATCTTACGTAGGTAAACTCGAGCTGGTCAAAATTATTTTGCAAGGCATTGAATGTTTTTGGCTCTCCATTTTTCAATTTTAAGTGCAGTCGTTGACAATCTATATTTCATTTGTCATTAGTTTGTTTGGACGTCCAAACATCCACCTATCTCCTACGTCACAATGTCTTTAGCTAAAGAGGGAAAGTATGGAATGCGGGACTTGAGGGCTTGGAACTCCGCTTTGCTTTGTAAGTCCCTGTGGAATTTATAGTACAAAAAAGATTCACTTTTGTTGGTGCAGTCTTGCCCCAAGTATCATTGGATTTTAATGTTTGACTAAAACGAGTTTAAGTTAGGCAATGTTGGTGATCTAACTTGTGTGAATTGAGTTCACAGGAAAGTCCAGGTTAGAAGACTTGGCAAATGGTGAAGTTTCGGAGGCACGGCCTCTTGGCAAATGGTGAAGTCCCGGAGGCACGGCCTCTTAGCAAAGGAAGACTTAGCATGACGAAGCTGAGGAAAACATCTCAAGCGAGTATAAGGAAGGGCATGAGGCTTGTGGAAGATATTTGAGGGTTTGAGTCAAGGCTAAGGATTGAAGAAGGAAGCTGAAAGAAGATTTTCATCTTCACCAGTCGACTGACACTACTATCAGTCGACTGATGTTTTGATCAGAAACACACAAAGACTTTGGTCGAGTAAAACTCACTGACCAGTCGACTGGTGGAGGGTTCAGTGACTGCTAGATGAACGTTGGGCTGACAGTTGACAAATTAAACGCAATCTACAGAGCCGTTGAAGTCCACCAGTCTGATGTCAGAAAAAAATATAAAAACGTAAATTGAAGATTGGAGACGCAAGTGTTTTCACTTTCTCTTTCATTGCACGAACTTCAATCTCTATAAACTCTGAAACTCTTCCCCAAACCTTCACTATTCATTTTTGTAAGAGGAAAAGAGATTATTTGTAAAGGTTTCTCCACCTTCAAAGAGTACTTTGAGAAAAAGAAGTTTTCATAATGGAAAGGTCGCTATGTGTGTGTGGATCCTTGGATTAGTCACCTCATACGAGATGGATACCAAGTAAATCGAAGGGGTTAGCGTTGATTTCTTTTTATCTTGCTTTTATTTTTGTACTTCCGCTAATAATTTTGCAGGCAAGAGCAAAAAGTTACTATTCACCCCCCTCTAGCAAACGCACCGTTCTCAACAACTTTGGGTGAAATGGATCCATCATTAGTACCTCTAGCATGTCGACTTATGAGATTGGACTGCCAAGGCCTCCAACTCATCTTTGATCAAGAAATACTACAACTTAGGGACACACTGTCCAACAAAATAGGCTCCAAACAGTAGGCGCAAACTACACTACCCTATTGGTTCAATTTTGCTCAACGACGTTCCGCTACTCCGCATGGCTTCTTCTGACCTCAAAGCAAACCTAAAACATGAGCGAAGATTATATGGAAGCCTTACATGATGAAGCATTAGTTTGCTCTCAGACTGCTTGCATAGGGCTACCTACATACCAAGGACAAATTAGAGTATGAGCCATGTAAAACATGTCCATTGTGCAAGCAAAAGGATGAATCATTGAACCACATCTTCTTTCAGTGTCCCATTAGCGCTGCTCTTTGGGACAAGGTGAAGCCTTGGCTTCACCTACAACACAAGATGAGCACCTCCAAGCGAATGTTACAGGTTTTCCTCTAGAGGTATCACGACAATGGCCACTTGAATAGAACTAAATACTTAGGCATGCCATGTATATTCTTTATGTTATGGCAAGTGAGTAATCGCTACCAATATGAGGGAGATGTCTCTAATGTGGAGAGGAGGTTTCACAAGATCCTGACTCACATCTTTCACTTTGCATGCATCTAACATGTATCTTCTCATGTGATATATAAAAACTATTTATCTTCCTCTAAAAAAAGAATCACGGTTAACTTGTGGTAGCTACCGTAGCCAACCCATGGTAACTACAACTGTTGTGGTTTGTACTGAGTTAGAGCACAAGATCAAGCCAAAATGCTCCACGACCTGCCCATGGATGGATCTCGATAATTCATTGTGCAGGACAAAATTATTCCCAACAGCATGGACTAGGTGGATCTTGAGGTCGATCTTAGTGGACTTATTAAATGCAGTGATGGTCCAGTCAATGAAGTTATATGAGATCAAGCCAAAATGCTCCACAACCTACCCATGGATGGATTTCCATAATTAATTGTGCAGGACAAAATTATTCCCAGGAGCATGGACTAGGTGGATCTTGAGGTCTATCTTAGTGGACTTGTTAAATGCAGTGGTGGTCTAATCAATGAAGTTGGTCTTCCGTAAACCATCACTAAGACAAAAGAGGTGTAAGATATCACAAGAGTTAATATACAAGGAGTTGTAAAAGTCAAAAGTTCAAAAGAGGGTTGTGCCCTACTTGTACCATAGTGTTGTTTTAACAAATTGATTACAAAAAGGAGTAAGAATCAATCTACTATATGGTCCTCAGGGATACTAGCAAGGATTCTTTAGGATTCAAGAAGCTAGTTGAGGCTCCCTTATGTGGGTAGTCGGCTTCTCTGAATTGTTTCACATCTCCTTTATAACTATATTCAAATAGAGCGGCAGAATAGGTGTTGAGCAATTCAAAGACTCTGGAGAACTTAGTATGATTTTCTTTCAATTCACCCAACGCCCTTATTTACCGGCCTTATAGTTGGCTAATTTCTCTTTGGCACATTCCAGCATAGATGCCAGTAGTTCACTCTTGCCTCTCTCCTCTGCTGCTTGCATCTTTGTTGTCTGGTGCCTAGCCGTGGCAGTCTCCAATTTGGCTTGGATGGAACTCATGAAATTCAATTGATGAGAAATGTTGCTCAAACAGGTGGCTAGACTCAGTCGTGGCCTCTGCCAATTCACGAGCTTGATGATCTACCGATGCACAAATACCTACATCTAATGTACACATCTAATAGTAGTTCTTGGTCAAGCAAGGAACTTAGGTCGTAAGTTCCCCACAGGTTAGCTAGAAGTTGTAAGAGGAAGGAGTCCATCACAAAAGGACTAATGGGATTATCGACAAGAGAAACAGTATCACCTTAACATTAAAAACATAAATGCTATCTGCAAGGCCCACTAGAGGGAGGTTTCACACTACTTCTTCCTCCATTGCTTGGATGTTGGCTAGTATGCTGTAATGAGGGGGAGGTTCAATCCGACGATATAGTGCCTAAAAGAGAGGAAGAGCTTAGGCCAGAAAAGGAAGCAGCCGCAACTTCTTGGGGTGAAGAGGGAGGTATGAGAGTTGGTTGTGCAGGTGTTGGACTGACTGGTTGAGCATGAGGAGGTGGAGGAGGAGATGGACTTGAACTCGATAGTAGACGAGTAGAGCTCAGGTAGACAGAATGTTTCAATAGCCAACTCCTTTTACGCGGATGTAGGTGCTCCTCGAATTCTTTTGAGGAAACATTTTGGAGAAGCACTGATGGTTGAAGATCGGATTGAGGAAGCTTGGAGACTTTGTTCGAGAGCCACACTACTTTGCTCAGGGCTTAACTTAGTGGATATTGGAGGAATGATATCAGCTGTGGTCAATTTCATGTTATTATTGAGCGAGTCGCGCCATATTTTATCGTCTGCATAAGTGGGGAATCTGAGTTAGTAGTCATAGAAGAACGATCAATCTTATCTTTTAGGTTACTTACCTAATAGAAGGGCAAGTTTTGTCTCCACATGACTTAACCCAAAATGGAGTAGGAGGTCTTCTTCAAGAAGAAAGTTGATGACCAAATGAAGGTTGCACAAGAAGTTTGCAATTGGTTGGAATATGAAATTATCTTTAAAGTGGCCTAGGTCAGGTTGAAGGGGAAGGCCCGTTTGCCAACTCATCAGCCAAGTGAATGGAGAAGGAAGCTGGATAGATAAATAATGTGTTTTTCAGAATTTATTGGAGTCATGTATTGTTTTAAAAACTACAAAGATGGGTGGGCGGTGAAGTAAAAAACCCTGACCTCACTTTTCTTAGGGTAAAAGAAACAGTAAAAGATAGTTGACATCAGGTGAAGACTATAAAAATTGAAAACAATTACAACCCCGTAGTCAAAAAGAGTTGGGGATTAATTGTTGAAGAGGAATGTAAAAATAAGAAGACATTTCCTCAAAGAAGGAAGGGAGGGGGAAAAGAAATCCACCAACCATCTACCCATAGAAGAAGGTACTATAACCGACAAGGGATTGGTGGGGACATTGAGACAAATTGAGGATACAAATCCAATGATCTAGGGAAATGTTAAATGTAGTCTGGAGGGTTGAGTTATCAATTTCGATATAGGTTGAAGGAGTAGTCTCGAACCATGGCAAGGAACTCATGGTGACAACGTCTTAGGAGAGGTTGTGATGAAGGCAAAAAGGGGCAATAGAAAGGATGAGGCAAAAGACTTATTGGTTGAGAAAGCTCATCGAAACAGGAAGAATAGGCAATCGATCAGGCAAGTTGGAGGAGAAGAAGGAGATAACGACTGTAAAATCATAAATGGTGATAGATAAGAATTTTTTTATTATGTTACAAACATTAACCATTTGCAAGGAACCATTTTATCTAAGGTGAAAGAGTAGACCTTTGGGCGGAACCCTCGGATGAATCTAGCTTGGATTAAGGTAGATCTCGTGATTCATGGTGAAATGATGATTTCAATGGACAATGAGACATTTACGTGTTCAATAAAAGTGTTGTGGTTTCTCGAGGCAAATTGCAAATGATATGGGTGGATAAGGGATAAGGGATAAGGGATAATGGATATAGCAGCGGAGGTAGCATTCCGAAACAAGCTAGTGTGAAAAGGTGGGTTCAATCTTCAAAAAGTGTATGTCATGTAGATCTAGACATCCAGAACTCTAAAATCACCAACGCATCAAATGTCCAGTGAGTCGGACTACGCCCTCTTTAACAAAATTTGAAAAGGAGGTTTGTGATGTAGGAGAAAATATAGGCTCCACGTAGCATATCCAAGACTTGGTCGACTTAGAAGGTATGGATTCCACTTGGCATGTTCAAGACTCGTCAACATAGACAATATAAGTCAAAGGGTGAGGTCAGCCTAAACGCAGTTTAAAATAGTTTGACTAGTCGAGTCAAGTCAGATCAACTCGACCAAAGGTCATCCTAGCATAGAGTTCAATTCAGACCGGTTGAGCCTACACTAAACTACAAACAACCCAAGTAGTCTCTTCTGAGGCATTCCTGGTAAATAGTCTAGTCCTTAACAGTTTTCTCTGAGTCACTTTAGAAGTAAACTCGGTAGAGTCAAACTCGGACATAATCTAGAAGTTACAGATCGGGGAAGACGTCAATTGCAGGAAAGGTGTGAGTTACACAATTGACAAGAGACATGTCCATTATGACATCAACAATAATGGCATCATAGGGGAGAGGCACGTCGATTACAGGAACAGATAAGAACATCGTCACTAGCAATAGTGAGGTGCATCAATTACAAGAGCAAGTAAGCATCGCAATAAAGTAATGGCACAACATCACCCACGTGCAACAATAACTGAGGCTAATATAAAACATCGTCATAGCAATAGTGAGGTGCATCAATTACAAGAGCAAGTAATGGCATCGCCACCAACAATAATGAGGCATGACAGTTATAAGAAAGAGAGGCACAACTATTGTATAGGGGCACCCATTAAAATTCCCCGTGCATTCTCTCTTTTTCTACTACGGTATCAACTAAAGAAGAGAGAGGTTCATCAAGATTATACCATTCTTCTACTTTCTATTTTATTTCTTCTTTTCTACTTCTCTATTACTTCCGGAATTAATTTGAGCATTGGAGGGGTCACGTTAAGGTACGCTTTGGCCCTCCCTTCTAACCCATTATTAATCCCTCTCAGTGAAGCCGACTCCGCTAGAAGTTGATCCAACAGAGATCGACTCCACAAGAGACCGACCTGCTAGAGTCCAACTCCATCATAGACTGACCTGCTAGAGGTTAACTCTATTAGAAGCTGATCCATCAAAGACTGACTCACCAAAAGTTGCCTGGCGAAGATTGACTCCGCTAGAAGTCGATCCACCAGAGACCGATTAGCCAGAAGTTGGCCCACCATAAGCTGACCTAGTAGAAGTTGACCCATAAAAGCTATTCAACAGAAAGTCAATCAAAGTTGGCTCCAACAGCTATCGACCTCGGTCAACTCATCCTTTCTCAGACCGGATCAAGTTTAGATAATATGGATTACATGTGGCATGTCCAAGACTCGGTCAACATAGACATTTGAGTGGAATATAGGTCAAGGGGTGAGGTCATCCTGAACTCGATTTAAATGATTTGACTAGTTGGGTCAAGTCAGATCAACTCGGTCAAAGGTCATCCTAGCACAAAGTTCAATCCAGACCAATTGAGCCTATACTGAACTATAAATAGCTCTGGTAGTCTCTTTTGGGGCACACCCGATAAATAGACAAGTCCTTAATAGTTTTCTCCTAGTAGACAAGGGACACGTTCGTTACACCATCAACAATAATAGCATCATAGGGGAGAGGCACATCGATTACATAGTTGACAAGGGACACACCCATTACGCCATCAACAATAATGGCATCACAGGGGAGAGGCGCATCGGTTACATGGGCAAATAATAACATCGCCGCTAGCATTAGTGAGGTGCCTTGGTTACAGGAGCTAGGTAATGACACCATCACTAGCAATAATGAGGTGTGACAGTTGTAAGAAAGAGCTAGAGGCACGATTGTTGCACAGGGATGCCCATTAAAATTCTTGCGCTCAGTGATGGTATCAATAACAGAAGAGAGAGGTTCATCAAGATTTTATAATTCTTCTACTTTCTACTTTATTTCTTCAGAGATTGTCATGTCAAAATGTGTCTTGACCCTTTTTCTAATCTCTTGTTAATCACTCTCACTGAAGCCCACTCCGCTAGAAATCAATCCATCAGAGATCGACTCCACCAAAGATTGACCATCCACCCGAGACTGATCCACTAGAAGTCGACCCATCGGAGACTGACTCTATCAGAAGTCGATCCACTAGAGACTGAATCACTAGAAACTGACGCATCAGAGACTGAATCCGTCAAAAGTTGATCCACCAGAGATTGACTCGTCAGAAATAGATCGGTCATAGGTTAACCCACCTAGAAGTCGACCTTTATTTTAAAATATTCTAAAATAACTAGTTAATTTCTATATACGCATAAAAATTATTTAGAAAAAGTCAGTACGACTTAAGGCCACGTGGCATTCGAGAGAAAACAAAGTACAATAGTCAATTATAAAAATATGCCGTGAAAGGATATAATCTTAGGGTTTTTTTTTCTTTTACAATTACTATCAAGACATGTGACGAAGAATATATCCCCGTGTAGGAAAACGACAAACAGATATATGTACAATTGTTTTATCACGGGCATTCAAACGCATGCTGCATGCACTGCCCATTTTTTTATTATTTATTTTCATTTAAATTCATGGATCTTCTAATTTTTGTTTTCAGAAAAAAGAAAATCAGCTAACTGTGGGTCAAACCAACTTTCTAATTTTTTTTTAATTCCTTGGAGAAGACAAATTAAAGTGGACACTGGCAGACTGCAACGAAATCTCCGTGAACTTTTCCAGAATACATTGGCAGCTACTTTCATATGTCCATGCGCGTCCACAGACGTTTGGATCAGGGCTCTTGGCTCTGGGCTCTTTTACACTTCTTCTGTAAAAACAAGAGGAAGATGCTGACAACTTTTTGAAACAAATGACCTCCGGCCGTTTAATATGACTTATTCGTCTTGGTTTTAGTGGAGTCTCTAAAAAATATGGAGGTGATCAATATTAAGTCAAGAAAGTACAATTATTTGAGGTAAATAATAATGTGAAATTTTTGAGTTCACGTACACGGGAAAATTAGTATATATCTCGACTCGACTTTCATATAATTCATCATGCAAACCATAAAGTAAATATATCGTTTTACTGTTAAATTTGTTGAGATCATAATTACCTTTAATATCACTAAATCTAATTCCAGATTTGCTAAATATGCAGCCTTAAATTACACATTATTTATGGCACAAACAGTTTTTTTTTTCAGAAAAAAAAACCCAAATACAGCAAGAGCTGTTTAACAAAGCTTGACACAAGTTTACACCAAAGAGATAATTCAAATTTGTATTATTAAGAAAGGTTAATTGTGGACTAACATGAATTAATAAATTAATTTTGATTTTAATTAAAATTGAATTGCAGCGGTTGACAAGGTTTCCGTGGCCGGAGATTTTCCCTAGCTATGACAGCGGCACCCAGCCACCATGCGGACTCCATGCAGCATGTGGACACCGCCCGTGGCAGCCGCTGGCGGCAGCGACGTCCGGCCACGGCCTTCAACACACGACGGGCGTCGTTCAGAATCAGAGGTACCAATGGGAACGCCGGCTGTGCGAGCTCCGTCGAGGTAGCCTACGTACGGAGGTGGGTCCGTTAGAGAAAAGATTAAGGTTTTCCTTAATTAATGTTTGATTAATTGACTTGATTAATTTTTAAACGGTGAACTGAGTTGGCTGTTATCAAGACAATTAATTGATTGATCAATTAATTCACTTAGATGTTTGTTTTACCTGATTCAATAAAATATTCTAAATTAAATACTTAGTTCAATTTTATTGACTATAAATTAAAAAATAAAAAATATTCTTTTTTATTGAAATAATCAAAAATATATTTTTTTTATTAATTATCAAAAGAATATCTCATCCTATATTTTTATTTTAAAATTATCTTTATTCTAATACTATTGCAACAACTAGGAGTCATATCTTTTTCTGCAAAAAAAAAAAAAGTGGATCCGCCACCTTAGCGGCCCCACACGGTCGGCTCCACGACCATCTGTGAGGAGGTAAATCGAGAAAGTGCAGTTGGTTACGACGCAGGAGGGTATTGCCTGGCTTCGCTAGGATTCGAACCCTTGCCCTCTTCTGCAAGTCTACTGCGTTGTAACCAACTCACCTATGCCCCGGGGGCACTAGGAGTGATATCTTACTTCAACGGATAGTAAGTATGACTTATAATTATTATAACTTATAGTAGTTAATTTTGGTTAAATTAAGTTCGGTTAAATTACTCTAACTTACCAAAATTATTTACCCATAAAGTATTTTTATATAAAATACTATTTAATAACTTAATCAAAATTTCTAAATGTTATTGTAAATATGATAAGTAATTGTTATATAATGTAACAGTTGTCATTTTTTAACTACTACAACTTTTACACGTTATAACCTAAATGATTTATAATTGTTATAACTGCTACTACATGTTATAACAACTTGGCTTCGTAGCTATTACACATTATATATATTTTTTATTTTGATAATTCAATTATCCAACTCTTCGAATTGATTAATCTTGGAGGTGACCAATCCGGTCCTATGTAAGTTTTCAACCGACTGTCAAGGTAAATCAAAAAGCGTGAATGGTGTCGCTCTGTGATACGGTAGGTCTTGCCCGGTCCCCCGTGGCAGGGAGGGTCAATAGGCAGCCTTATCTGGCCGTTCCCGGGGTCCACAGTCAAGAAGGTCTTACCCGATCCTATGTGACCGGAAAGGTCAATAGCGCCCGGCCTACCTGGCCAACCGTCGAGTCCATCATCCGAGCCTCGAGGGAAAGGACGCAAGGGGTCGGGGAACTTACCCGGGTCGACGGGCCCGACGCCCAGTCTCCCTGGGTATATCATTTTCGCAAAGAGTCCCGGCAATGTCTGCCCGGCAAGCACCGGCTTTTCACCGGTCTTCCCGGGACAACGCCGTCATATAATGGCCCGAGGATACCTCACATGGCGAGAATAACTCCCGAGCAACTCTGGCCACCGTCCCTGCCGATTTGATTAGCCATTCCCCTCTGTCAAGCTAAGCTCCTCGTCCGGTCATCTCCCCGAGACGCTTGACTTGCCCGGCTATGGGCCAGTGCTCCTGGCACGACCAAATTATGCCTTTACCTCCCCTGCCCGAGATAGGAGGCCGTTGGTCATGTTTAGGCCGACCTTATTCCCTCGCATGTTTCCCAGGGTATCCATTCTTTAATCTTCTCTTAGCAGATACGGGCTCAGCGCGCCCAATGATCCACCTGCCCGATCCGCCCGGCCATCTGCTTTAGTCACACCGCCTGGTTAAACCAGTCCTCACTAGTCCCGGATATCTTTTTCCCACTCCGACAACAACTCAGGCTCAGGTCTCACTATCACCCGACTGCAACCCCGACAGTTAAGCGTGCGAACGGCCGCGCAGAGGAGGGCCGCGCCCACGGCCCCATGCCTCATCCTATCTCTGCAACTACCTTTACACTTGCAGCTAAACGACGAAGGTGACGTATGGCATCTCGCCACAAAGCAGGTATAGGAGTATCGCCGCTGTTTCCTATATGCCCTCCTATCGGCACAGGTGTCAAACACGTCCAGGCTTGGTCCCCTCGGATACCTTCACCGTCTGTCCCTTCTGTCAGATGGAATGTTCTCTTCGGAGGTATATTACTTCGCACGCAGGTATGAACAAAGGGACCCGAACCTCTTACATTTTTTGAACTACTACACTGTTCCTTCGTTAACTACCTCTCTTCATCGGAAAACTGACTTGAGCGTTGGAGTGGCCCGCCGGGATCCCCCGGCGCCAGCTAATCCGTTCGTTCGTGTTAATCTCGCAGGTCTCCCTCCTATCCGGGCCCGCGTCAGTTGAGGTGGCATCTTCTTGACTGGTGGGTTGACTGTCGTTGGTTTTTGATCGGAACAAATTGACGCCGTCTGTGGGAAATCTGAGCTGAACGACGCGATGGTCACCACTCGACGCACCACCGACAACCGCGAACCGGAAGAAGAACCAAACCCTGGGGCCCCCTGCCCCAAAGCCCCCGTTATTCCACCTGAAGAACTTCACGCCGCCATCCGCAATGTTCTGGCCACCATGGGGGATCGCTTCCCGCCGCAGCCCCCTCAGGCACCTGCCGCTAACGCTCCCTATGGAGCTCGGAGACCCTCTCCAGTGGAGGAAGTCTTACTCCCTGTAGGGTCCACTAACCAAGGTGGGGCCTCTACTGAAGCTGATTCACATGGGTCCCATGCGGGGGTGGATCGTCGTGACGATCGTAAGGGCAAAACCCCTATGGTTTTTCCCTCGTCTCCACCGATGAAGCTGCATAGAAATCCCTTCTCCAAGGAAATCCTGGAGGAAGGATTGCCCCCACGCTTCAAAACAGTGCCCGTGGGGGAGTATGATGGATCCACGGATCCCGAAGACCATCTCGGTCGATTCGAGAATGCCTCTCTGCTCTACCAGTACCCTGATTGGGTCAAATGCCGTGTCTTCTTCAATACCCTCGCCGGATCAGCACAACGCTGGTTCAATCATCTACCACCGGCGTCCATTCATTCTTTTGACGAGTTTAAGGAGATCTTCTTGCACCAATTCTCTAGTGCTAAGAAATACTAGAAATCTCTTCTGACCCTCTTTCTCTATGAAGCAGAAACCTCGGGAAACCCTGAGGGAATACCTTCATCGCTTCAGCAAGGAAGCATGGGACCGACCCTCCACTCCTTCCGATATCCTTGCCAGCGCCCTGACTCAAGGCCTTCAGGATGGGGAGTTCTTCCGCTCGCTGGTTAAGAAATCACCGCCTAGCTACCCAAAGCTCTTAGAGCGCGCCAACAAATACATACACCTAGAGAAAACTCAGCTGGCAAGGCGAGGGGATACTAGCTCCACTCTGCCCGCTGACAGACAACCAGCTTTTGCGCCGCCTCGACGAGAAGCCCCGCCGAGACCTCTACCTCCCCCTCCACCCCGTTGCGAGGAGCGCGCCGTCCAAGCGGTGAACACACTCCCGATCCCGAGGGAGTACGGACCTTCCGTCCCAGCCGGGAATGATCATCTAGCCCGTTTCTGTACTTACCACCGGTCCACGGGCCACAACACTCAGGAGTGCCGGGTACTGGCCTAAGAGATTAACCGGGTCATCATGGAGAGGCACCAAGCCATGGATGCCCAGCCTGGAGGAAGACGCTTGCCCGGGAACCCTGGTTGGAGGGCCGACCAATCTCGGCAAGGAGCCCCAAGGCGCCCTGGCCCTGATCCTCAACCAGAACCCCGTGCAGACAGACGATCACCCCCTAGAGGTGACTGATAGGCCAGGGTTTTATGGTATTTTTGTTGGCTCAATTTGGGTTTTTATGTGAACAATTAAGTGCTTAATCAATATAATTTGATTGCATTTGTGGTATGTGGTATAATTGGATGTTTGATATAATTTCTGTAATTTTGATGGTTAAATTGATATTAATTGGGCTTAACTCTTTGTAGGACTCAAGCGGAGCCATGATCGAGCTAATTTGGACCGAGTCAAGCCAAGATTGATCAATTCTTTTGAACCAAACTTCAAAATCAAGACTAAAGTTTAATTTGAATTGAACCAGAGCCAAATTGGAGTTGAACCAGAGTTAAATCAAGCTGAACCGGCCTTAATCAGGGTTGAACCGGCGCCTAACCATGAACCTGGTCCGGTTTAAACAGTGCTTTCAAATTTCAGTTATAAAGAGAAGGAACCCTGTAGCTGAAGATCGCGAACCCTGTAGCGCCGTTTCTTCCTCATTTTTGTTTCCATTTTTCATCGCTCTCGTGCGGCCAGAACTCCGGATTTCTTCCTTCCACATTAATTTCCTGATTCCAGAAGGCAATCTACAACCTCGGTTTGGTGTAAATCGCGATCGTGAGCACTGGTGAGGGTCTCGCCAGAGCTCGGTTCCGCCGTGGTGTTTCAGCTGGGTTCTTCAAGTTTCATCAATCGGAGCAATCAAGGTCATGAGGAGGGGTTCTCCAAAGGTCCTAGAAGGTTTCCGAGCATCGTATTGCAAGCAATTTGGAGAAGTTTGGCTAGATTTCCAGAATCCGGATTTGCTCTGTTCGGCGCTGGTTCGGAGGGTTTCTGTTACAGCATTGTTTGGAGCTGATTCAGAGCAAGCTGAGCCAAGATTTAGAGTTGTTTCTCTGGGATTTCTGATCGTCTATCAGGCCTTGTGTGACGACAAGGAGGAGATTGAGATTGAAGGGAGAATCCAAGTTTCTGACCGCTGATAACTTAGTTTCTGTTTGCTGTTTTTGATTCTGTTTTAGTTGTGTTTCTGTTAATTTCCATTCTGAAATTGCTTAACCTAGCTGTTAACGATTCTATTAATTAAATTAGCTTGTTTAATTCATTAGTTTGAGTAGTTTAATTCTCTGATTTGAATTACTTTTGGATTTCTTCACTCGGCTGGGATGTTTTGATTTGTGTTATTTCGTTGCTGCAGTTTAAGTTTCTGAATTTTATTTGTTCAATTGATCCCATTCTCGAATTCCTGCTACTTGGTTAATCTTTAGCTAATGTTTGTTGTCCTAATTTGTTTAAGATGTTTCCTAAGCTTCGTTTTAAACTCTTTTGTGGCGGGCTATCCACTTCTTCAAGGTCTTGCGGCGGGCTATCCGGTTCTCTTGGGATGGAGAAGTGCGAGCAAGCCTTCACGGAACTGAAGCAATATCTGACAAGTCGCCGCGTTGGCCAAGCCTTCGGCGCATGAACCCTTAATGGGTATATCTGTCCGCTTCCGAGGAAGCTTTGGGGTCTGTGCTAGTTAAACAAGAGAATCAAGTCCAGCGTCCTGTATATTTC
>NC_133879.1:3690214-3738183 GCF_044706935.1 Curcuma longa
GCAAATAACATGCAAAGTAAGCTTATTTGAGTCAGTTTCTAGAACCAACTCAGGGTCTTAACTTCAGGTCTCCAATGAGACCCTGAGTTAGACCGACGCCTAATGTCTCCCTCGGGAACGCGTCCTCACCCACTCCTCTCAGGAGAATTTACCTGATGCCAACCGAGTCCTCCTGACTCGTTGGACTTTTGCTCCGCTCTGTCCTGGGCCCCAGGATTTGTGATGCGGCTCGGTCCTTCCTAACCAGCCCAGTCATCTGCTACGACTCGATCCTTCCTGATCATTCCAGTCTTCTGCTGCGGCTTAGTCCTCCTAACCAACCCAGACTTCTGCTGCGGTATGGTCCTCCAGACCAGCCCAGACTTCACCTGGTGCTTTGACTATACCAAAACTTCAGTGCCTAGCTTCCACTAGGACTTAGTCAAACTTGTGCTCCCTACACATTTAGATCAACATATCAGTCCAACATACACACTTAACTTGAACCTAGTTTCATTATCAAAACTGAGGTTCGATCAGCTGGTGCTCCCTGCACCAACAATAAGCACTAGCCTAACATCAAAGGAAGATACGTAGGGCAGTAGTAGTCAGGTCAATCATTACGCTCCTTCGATTAAAACTTAATAAGGAAAAGATAATAATCATTGCGAATACTAAGTTGGCAAATTTGATGAGATAAACTAAACTCAATAAGAGAAAACATAGAGTGATATCAAATCCTTCCAATAAAAATTCCCACAATGGGAAGTTACCAGTGTCTTCTCCAAACAGCCTTACAATACAAAGTAAAAGTTTGGGTTATGTTGAGCATCCAAAATGTCAAAAATATTTAAATCAGTATTACATAAATGTCTAGCACTGCTTCTCTAACTCAGGGAGCTCATCCCACACTTTATAAGGATCCAAGAAGCTGAGATATGATCTTTTTGGAATCAGGCCAGATTGCACAAATTGCTTATCTGCCCCATTGAAATCATATTTCAGCATTTTGCTCGTCTTGACTCCCAGCAACTCAAAGAACTCGAGAGATTATAGAAAGGCAGTATTTCTCTCTTGCCACCTCTGTTCTTCTCCCTCCTTTTGGTTAACTATGTCTTTCTTGAGTGAGTCCAGTTCTGAAGCCAGCAGGTTTTGGGCTCTTTTTGCTGTCGCTCTTCTACCAACCGGAGTTCTAAATCCTGTTTGGCTGTCACAGCTTCCCGGAGCTCTCGGGTCAGGTCTCCTTGTTGTAGTTGCAGGACGGTAGCTTTTGTAGCTCTTGTTCTAGTTGCTGAAGCCTCTCTATCCTAAACTCAGCATCTTTTCTTAGCCTCCCTACCTCTTCCACAGCCGTTTCTTTCTCCATCAAAATGACTTCAAGGTCTTAACGGAGTTTCTCAATATCGACACGCAAGTGTGCCTTCTCGACGTCTTGGGTAGAGCTTTTTAACTGATTTTGTAGATCAGTTATCTACATTTCCATTTGCTTCTGGGTAGACAACAATACAGGAACCCGCTTACATAACTCCCGGTGTTCCGTCCAGACCTATTAAGTACCCAGGTGAACAATCAATATAAATGGGACAAAAAGACTAGCAGGTATGGAGCATAGAAGATACACTTACCTTGGCCATGGAACAATTCAAACGCTTGCTCAAACTCCCTGTTTCCAAGCGAGGTAACACTTCAGTCTCATATCTCTAAAGATCTTCTACGGTTTACCGAGATTGCTCTTCCTGAGAGGTTGGCCTGGGAACACGAGGAGGGCAAGAATAAACTGGAGCTGTCTCTTTGCTAGGCTTTTTTGCAGTAGGAGGAGTAGGAGTAGCCCGCGAAGAAGAAGCTGGAAGTTTTCCTTTGTCATGCTTATGTTTAGTTCGGGCTTCAGGAGGAATGGATCGCAATGGGGAAACCACCAAAGGAGCATCTTCAGGGTGACCACCCAAGGTCTCTAAAATTTCAATACAAGGACTCTCCTGACCTGCCTCCACCTGGTTGCCAATAGACTGCTCACTCCCTTCTCGGCTTCTTTTCTTAGAGCGCATATTCCTGGTTGTTTCAGATAAGCGATCTGTGGCTGGTGTTGCTAAAGTAGAAACTTGGTAGTTAGGTACCTCCACCATAAGAGTCGATTCTCCTCCCTCAGTAGAATTAGCAGTAACAACAGCTTGAACCTCCTCTACAGGCTGATTCTCCGCGGATATCTTCTCTGCGGCAGCAGAAGATTCAGCAGCCTCATCTGAAACCCACCAGCTATCGGTGGTTGTGAGGTACCACTTCAGGTTCTTCTTAACTGAAGCTCCCAGCATGACTTCACCTATATTGAGTAGATAGAAAAGAAATTAGTTAATATGAAAAATGTACTTCGTAAAGAACAAGGGAACTTACTTAAAGAAGCATCCAATGGGATAGGATTAGGGCTCAAGCCGGCTTGATACAATAGAGCCTCATTTGCTACTAAGATATGTGCATCGAATTTTCAATTAGAGAGGATTGCAGCAACCTGGAGGAAAGACGGGTCTGACTTGTAGTGGCCTATGTTCGATTGGGATGGGAACTCAAGTCGCCACACTATAGGCCAAGTGTACGGAAGGGAGGCTTGACAAAAAAGAACTTGTGCTTCCAACCATTATGATAGGTTGGGCATTTACCTAGAAAGCTAAAGCCTAGCCTAGCTGAGAAATAGAGAACACCGGCTTCACTTTTCTTAGGAAAGAAAAAATAATGAAAAGTCGAGGCATCAAAGTGAATCCGATAAACTTGAAAAACGATGGAAGCACTGCAGATTAAGGGGTAGGAATTGGAGGCAAACTGAGATAAGGAACACTGGAAGTAGGTGGCTAAATCTTGAATGAAGGAATGAGAAACCTTAGTCCGCCTTCCAGTTGCCCCTGGAAGAATGTACTGTAACCAGGAGGAGGTTCGTGAGGACGCTGGCGAGGAGCAGAAGGAATGCTAATGCAGTGGTCGGGAGGAATACTGTACTGCGCCGTAATCAATATTTCATCATCCTCTGACGAGAAAAAGATACTTGAGTCTCGTACCAAGGAATGGGAGAAGCCATGGGTAGGAGTCAGAGGAAGGAAGCCGGGAGTCTGAATGGTTTTGGTTTCTTAGGTAACGAAGGCGAAGGCAGAACGAGGAAAGTCGAGGTTCAACGAATAGAAAAGGAAAAGGAGGGAGTATACGCCTAGATAATAACGAGAGGACTTACTAAGAGAACTCGGGTCGCCGGAGAAGAAGAATAGAGAAGTTGCTGATTGGGAAAAACACGATGGGGTTAGGGTTTAGGTACAGACAAAAATACGAAAAAGAAGGGAGCAGGGAAGGTAGGTTAAGATTAAATGGTTATCTAATCCCCACCATCAAAAACTAAATCAAGGGATTTGATAAGTTGGCAAATAAAGATAGCCAAATTTACAGTAAATAACTTCGATTTTTAGGAACCAAGATAATCTGGTTAAAGGGGTCTAATGCCTTCAAGGGGACTTGAGTTCACTCATTCAGAGTTCGCCTCTTTCGTCTAGATAAGCCAAAAGGCTTAGATGATTCCCTAAGAATATTTGTTAATGACATCGATGCAATAGGAAATATAGAAAGCATTCAGCAAGATAGGACATCCCGATCCTCCCTCAATTATGGGATGAGCTCTATCCGATCTTAAAATGCAACCTTAAAGATTGAGATAAATCCTCTTGGATCTCGGTATGTGTCTTGAAGCACACACCAGGTTCTCTCTGGTCTCAAGACTTGCCCTCAGTGTTGCAAACTAATATCATGATTGCATCTTGGTTTAACATGCAGACCTCATAAAGCGATCCCGACCACACGGGCCGACCTCATAATGTGGCTCTGGCTTCAGTAGCTGATCTCATGACTTGGTCATAGCAAGCATAAATAAGAGAGATCATACACTTGTATAGATCGGTCTCGTATCTTCCACCCGCAAACCCTGTCAGCCATTCTCGAAAGGGCGGCATATGCCTGAAACTAGCTTACTCACCTAACTAAACCAGGTGTGGGCTCGGTTTGAATCTTCATAATACTCTAGCTATTTGTAATATAATACTCCTTTGATTATACTTAGCAGGAATAAGATAACAATCTTTATAAACAATAGGCCTGTGAATAATACAAAAAGGAAAGATGCTAACATACTTTAAACGAAAACTTCCACATAGGAATGACATCTCTATCTTTTCTAAGGCAACATCACATTAAGGAAAAAAGAGTTGCTATTAGGAAAAACTTTTTAGAGAAAAATAGAATAGTAAAAGAATGGATACTAAGCTAAAGTAAAGTGGGAAAAGAAGGGGAGAAGATAATCCTTGTCGATAATAAGTTCGTAAAACTCAAAGTGAATACTACACCAAAGAATACCCCCATAGAAGAAGACAGTTAGAGTTTGTAACAAAGTTAACTAGTCCAGAAAATCATCATAACAAGGTTAACAAAATTAAATAGTATCAAGTGAAGTCCCTAAGAAGCTTAGTGGCCTTGCTTTTCTGATTCAGGCAGTTCGTCCCAAAATTTTTTGAGATTTAGGAAGCTCAGATCAGCTCCTCTAGGTATTAGTCCCGATTGGACAAACTGTTTGACGGCTCCCTCAAAACCATACTTGAGTATCTTACTAGTCTTAATCCCTAACATTTCTTGGAATTCCAAAGAGCTCAAAAACAGCTCTTTCTTCTCTTGCCATCGCTCTTCTTCCTATTTTTGGAAGTCAGCTAGTTGTTTCTTGAGGAGTTCCAGTTCAAATATGGCCTTTTCCTTATCATTAGATGCTTGCTCTCGCTGTATTCTCTCCTCAGACAATTGAAGCTCTAAGTCTTGTCCTCGGACCGTAGCTTCATCTAGATCTCGGCGAAGATCTCCTCGTTGCTGATGGCCGACTGAAACTTCAGCCTCTAACTTGGCCCGAACCTCCTTGAGAAGCTCAACCTCCTGTAAAACCTTGGTCGTCTCCTCTTGAGATAATTTAAAGGAAAAATGACTTCTCTCCAAATCCTGCTCCAACTAAAGAAGCCTAGCAGTCCTAAGATCTACGTCTATTTTTAACCTATCCATTTCCAACCTCATTTTGGTTACCTCAGCCTTGGTTGCTTCACTTTCGACACGAGCTCGCGCCAACTCCACCTCCAAGGTTGGGTTTTTCAATTGACCCTGCAGTTCTGATACTTGAGCCTCTAGACACTTATTGCAGATTGCATTAAAAGAACCCGACGATTGAGCTCTTGACACTGCTTCAAGACCAAAGCAGAATGATGAAGGAACTAAATAGGGTATTGCTAGAAGGTAGTAAGGAGAACCTTAGGAAATAAATGGATTAGATACTCACCTTGGCAAGTGAACCGATCATGTGTTCACATAAGACCTTAGGGGACAAACGAGGCAAAACCTCCAGTTCATAATGTTGAAAATCCTCTACCGATTTATGACCTGAAGTTTCGAGGATAGGTTGGCTACGAGGGACCTTAGAAGAACGGGGGATAGGAGGAAGGGTTTCTTGATTAAGAGGAAGGGAAGCCATGGGGCCAGATGAAGTAGAGGCGGTGACGGGAGATTTGCCCTTATCATGCCTGTTCTTAGTCCTGACCTCCAAAGGAGCTGATCTCAAAGGAATAACTTCCAGGGATGTCACTGTTGATGCAGTTTTATCCTGATTGTTGTTTTGATGTTGACAACGATTTAAGTTTAGATCAGAATTCGTAATCCTATATATAAGTAGAGAGATCAGGATCCTCCCCCTACAACAGTCAATAGGGATCACAAGGAACAAGGGTTAAGTTTCATATCCAAATCCTTCCCCTACATCAAATCACCTTGTCAATCCTAAACTTAAGTCTATCCTAAACTTAAGTCTATCCTCTCCCCCTTTGTCAAACACCGAAAAGGGTATAGATAGGTCAAAATGGCTCACTAACTCCCCCTAGAACCAATCGTATTTCCGCTCGACCATAGGAACAGATGTGTAATAACGAGAAACCCGGAGAGATATGAGACATAAGATAACCAATAATCAAAACGATAACAGCCAAACTGAAACATGAAGGAATGAAAATGATAATCAAGACATAAATAAAACATGATAACAAGTCCAAAATAACAGTCAAACTGAGACAAGCATGCAGTCAGAGCAGAAAGTCAACATAACACAAGACAAAGTAGCAGGTCAAGCAGTATAACAAAAAGAACAAGTCCACCCAAATCATGACTTAACACAGAAAGATGGCTCGCCAGTCATGACATCTACCACGACATCCTCAAGAAGCGAATCAGTAGCAAGAGCATCATCAGTAGGAACATCGGCTGAAGGAGTAGCATCTGAGGGCGCAGCATTGGAAGGCACAGCGTTTGGAGGAACACTGGAAGAGGGCTGTGTAGGTGGGTGACCTAAGCATCCAAGACTGCATCAAGTCGTACAGGCTGGTCATCTGGCCTCGCATCTCTGTGAAGCCAGAATCCACCCGTGTCTCCAGCCTCGTGACGCCTGCTCCGATCGTCGAGAGATGTACGCCAAACTCGGTGAACCGGGTATCCAGCGTGGCTATCTGAGCCTGACAATCAGGCTCCTCTGCATAGTCGGGATCTTCCTCCTCCTCGGCAGCCTCGGCCCCCTCGGCAGCAGGTGGATCATCCTCAACGTCCATCGCAGCGTGTGCAGCAACTGGCAGGGTACCTGGAGCACGCCCATCTACCCATCCAACGTCACCAAAATGTAAGACAATCTTGGACTTCGAGAAAGCTCGAGGTCCAAGTCTAGAGTACTTCTTTGTCATCTTCTCGACCTTCCCCCTACTGACACCAATACCTTGCGACTCTAACCACCCGGTAAGAATATGACCAAAAGGCATGTGGACCTTACGGTTGACCGCGGATGTATGGTGGATAATGGAAGCAAACACCTGAGCGGTGATATCAACGTCCAGCCGCTGAAGGAGAGCGTATACAAGGAACAGATGGGGAGGCCGAACAACGGCCAAGGCTCGAGAAGTAATAGGCAAAAGGCAGTTGACTACTATCTTGAATAAGACGTAGTCAACTGCAGACATCCGAAGAGCCGAGAAAACAGTGACACTAGCATCAGGACCATCGGGACGGGGACGATGGAGAAGCTGCTGATGCATCAGATCAATGGTGATCTGATCGAAAGGTGGAGGAAGAATCTCGGGTAATGTGGGGAAACAGACAAAATCAGACTGTGCCGGACGGCAACCAAGATAATCAGACAAAATCTGATAGCTAAAGTCAAGATTTATTTTGGTGACCCGAGTTCGATAATTGATACCATCAATGGTATGTAGATTGTTATAGAACTCGGCGAGACGATCAACATTGACCGTTCGCTCACAGTAGACAATGGACTCCAAATGATAATACTCTATTATTTGATGAATATTATAACAGTGAGAACGAATGAATTGATGATCGACAGAACGAGGAGGGATCAGTTGGAATTCATGTCTAGCGAACTTTTCTTGTAGAGAGGCATTAGGAAACCTAGTGTCCGTAGGGGGTAGAGGTCTAGGGTGAGGGTCGGATAGAAGGTGGGGGAGACTGTGAGGGACCCTCATCGGAGGGTTTTCTCAGCGTTTCTTCTTCTCCTCACCGGCGAGCTTCTTTCCTCACCGTGCGACTTTCTCATCGGAGGGTTTTCTCAGCGTTTTCTAAACTTAAATCGTGTTGTCAAACAACAAAAAGGGGGAGATTGTTGATGCAGTTTTGTCCTGATTGTTGTTTTGATGTTGACAACGATTTAAGTTCATATTCAGATTGATCGATTAAAGAATGAGGTCAGAGAGGGCTCGGTAGCTCGTTCTCTGGACCGATTTGAGTAGTAGAGGGCTCGGTAGCTCGTTCTCCGGATTAGGTCAGAGAGGGCTTGGTAGCTCGTTCTCTGGACCGATTTGAGTAGGAGAGGGCTCGGTAGCTCGTTTTCCGGATTAGGTCAGAGAGGGCTCGGTAGCTCGTTCTTTGGACCGTTTTGAGTAGGAGAGGGCTCGGTAGCTCGTTCTCCGGATTAGGTCGGAGAGAGCTTGGTAGCTCATTCTCTGTACCGGACTAGGTCAGAGAGGGCTCGGTAGCTCGTTCTCTATACCGGACTATGGTCCGAGAAGGCTTGATAGTCTGTCCTCGGATCGGATCAGTATCAGAGGAGGCTGGGTAGCCTGTTCGTGATTACGTGATCCAGCGCGGTTGGGTCGGGTGAGACTCAAGTCGATCTGATCGAGTTAAGCCTGTTTCAATCGATCAGTGAATCGATTAAACCAAGGCTGAGTGGATTAATCGATCATCTGATCGATTACAGACCTTAATCGATCTTGTGATCGATTACAGATCGTTCTGTGAGCGCGTGTTAATATGTTAATCGATCTTTTGATCGATTACGGAACTCACTGTGAAAACTCGAGAAAACCCACAGATTGGGGCATAATCGATCACTTAATCGATTATGCTGTAGTGGAATCGATCGGGTGATCGATTACGGAATCTTCTGTGAGTTTTGGGAAATTCCACAGAACCGAATTTAATCGATTGGGTGATCGATTACGTGCTTTACACTTGAGAAATTGATTTATAAAAGTCTACTAACTGATAAAATAACCATCTTATTTAATTTCTTGGTTACCCAAAATAATGTTTCAATAATCCTCCACATGAATGAAAATTATGGCTAAGTTTTAAGTCCTAAACAAGAGCTTCAATGGAAGAGTATTGTATCAGGAGAAGTAGCTTGTAGTTTTGAACCTTCCGTAGTGAAATACAATTAGATTTACATAACTGCCCAATGAATTATGTCTTGAATTGTTTAGCCATTGGTGTAAACCAAGACAATCATTCCCTTACAATAGTCCCTTAGGTTTCTACCAGTTTTCTATCATGTCCGTTAAGACCATGACAACATTTGGAATTCATGTGTTTCATTGAAGCGGTCTATCTTTACACTTATATAGGTGATCTTCTATTAAAAGTATCCTATAATATCCTATTATACCCTTTGCGGTATAATATAGGAATCATTAAGAAATTTTACTCATCATTTATTCATTTACTGGTCGCACCTTTGTCTCCAAGAATGAGTTGGAATAATTACTTCTAAGTGCCTCAAATTTTATAGCTTAGTTGTCCCTTTCGAACCATGATCTTGAGATCTCTAGTTAGCATGATTGGGTTACCACTACTCGATTCAAATGTTGAGTTTTAGACTCATTTCCTAAACATCTAATATAGTTGATCTCAGTAGACCTTTTTAAATTAGTGGATCTGCACAATTCTCAATATTCAATGAAAATTTCACCATTAGAGAGATCTACTACTTTAATGGTATTAAATCTTTTCAAGACTTACCATTTTACACTAGTGCCCTTTTCATAACTACTTAAATACCATATGTATCGTATATAGTAGCACATATCGATGTATTTTATATAATTAATTCTTTGGGCCTCCAATTTGGGTATTTATACCTTACCCAAATACCCCATATTTATTGTTCACCCTTACATTTATTAGCTCCATTGGAAGCTTCATGATCTTTCAATGACTTATAGAAAATTTTCATTTATATCTCACTGGGGCTTGTGATTTGTCAAGAGAACAACTTCCCCCCATAATTTTTAGGATAAATCCAAAACTTATCAACATAGCCTTTATCATCTCTTTAATATTTAGGTCTCATGTTCTACAATATTGTTGGATTGAGATAAATGGGATATAATCAATTAATGAATATTGCTCTTCCTTGAGAAATATTCCTTGAGCAATATTCTACATTCTCTCTCTCGATCACTATAAATGATCTTACTTAATTAATTTTTCCAACCACATTTCTATTGTTTGTTTAAACACTTCAAGGGTTTCAATTGTACTTAAACGTAAGTCTCCATAACTCATGTATCTTTTGATCTTCAAATTTCACTCAGTTAAAACTATGGTTGCTGATCCGGACGACGACCAAGTCCCCAAACTTGGTCTCCTAAAAATTAACACACTTATGCCCACAACCGTTGAATGAGGATAATCAACCCTGCTGAGCCGTTGGATCGTGCCTTTACTCAGCCAATCACATGCATTGATCTCCAAAGATCACGTTCCCTCTGCTACTATATAAACCTCACATGTATGAAGAATAAAGGGGGCCTCCTCTCTCTCTCTCTCTCTCTCTATTTTTTATACACGCATGTTATTTCCTTACTTGCCCCCACGGGCGGGGTCAGCTGGTCAGGACATGGGTGCTTGCAGCATGAGGTGGGCGGTTCGAGGGCTCATGGTTGCATTTGCGATAACATCAATCTGTGCCATGTTTCCAAATCCCTCGGCCACCATGCCCTGGTCAGTCCCGCATTCACCGTGATTTACCTCTCCACAGATGGTCGGGGGGCCGATCGTGTGGGGCCGCTAGGTTGACGGATTCCAACCTTTGCAGCATGCAGCATGCAGCATGTTATTTCTTTTACTTCTTTCTCCGTGCTAACTTGAGCGTCGGAGTGGCTTGCCGGGTCCCACCCCGGCACCATTCTAACCCTCTTCTTTAGTGCTTTTCAGGTCTCCTCATCTCCCTCGGCGATTCTCTTCGAGGAGCGTGTACATCAGCAGTTCTGAATCCGGTAGATGAACCGTCCACGACGAATTGGCCGGAACACAATGGCGCTGTTTGTGGGAACACTGAGCCGAGACGCTGGAAGATTTACACCGGAAGAACTAGTAATAATCACGGCTCCATCGAAATGAAAAGCTACGATGAGTATCCCTTTATGATTTTTTTTTCTCCTTATCGACAAAAAATCTCTTTTGAATTTTTTTTTTAAGTTTTATTTTCGTGGTTGATTCATCTCCGCCGCCGACGGAGGATTTGGATGTGGAGCTGCGCGTGTGATTAATCTTGTTCTTCTAGTTCTTCTTTTAGGAGCCATCACGAGCGAAACGTGGGGCAACAAAACAAAAGTTTTAAGTGGATTGTAAAGCACATCGGGTGGCCCACATCTCCTTAAGCCGCAAAGTTGCGAAGAGAACAACTTGGAAATTCAACGAGCAAGGAGGAGCTCAACAAGCTCTTCTTCCCTCTCCACAGCAAGAAACGATGAGCTCCACAAGCTCTTCTCTCCTCTCCAGCAACCAGGCCGCGGAGCTCCTCAATGAGCATGACCACACTGCGGCGGCTTCCTCCTTGGCGGGTGTCGCCGAGATGTCGCGACTCCAGCTTGGAGGCAACTGCTCGGCGAGGGAGGACCGCCTTCCTCTCGGTTGCTCCCCCACCTTCCTTTCCGACGCTATTCTCGTCGAGAGGGCGGCAAGGTTTTCTATCCTCGCATCCAAGGAGTCCCCCGCTTCGAGCTTCGGCGGAGGCATCTCACCACGGCGGAAGGTGGAACAGCTGGACCCCGATTCGCCTTCTTCCGTCCCCATTCTTCCCTTGCCGAAGAAGAAGAGATCGCCATCGAAGAGGAAAGGGACGTACGAGAAGACCAAGGCGAGGAGAAAAAAAATCGCTCGAAGAGATTTTTACTGGCCACTCTCCTTGCCAAAGAAGAAGAGCTCTCTATTATTGCTGGTGCTCTATTATTGGAGGAACAAAAGTAATATCCACAGGAAAAAAAATCAAGAGGACCAAAGAGAAAAAAAAGATCCAACCAAGGCCACAGCGATGGAGGAAGACACCGCCGGCAACAAGCTCCCCTACGTTCACATCCGCACTCGTCGACGACAAGCAACCGATAGCCACAGCTTAGCAGAGCGGGCTTGAAGGGAGAAAATAAATGTGCGGATGAAGTTTCTGCAAGAACTGGTCCCCGGTTGCAGCAAGATAACAGCACTCCATCTCCACCTCCTTCTCCAGTAAAAAGGCACAGAAACCCCTCAAGCAGCACCTCCCCGGACCTAGCCCCTGCCGTCTCCAAGGAAGTCGTCATCGAGATCCACCACCACAACCAATGGGTCGCTCCCAATGTTCGGATCGACGTCGACAAGCCTGACCACCCTGTCGTGCTCACTGATCACCGTCACCAGGAAAGCAACAACAAAAATCCAAGATCAAACACAGAACTTTTCATGATAATCAGGACTTCTTCCTCAATCCCTTTTATTATCCTGCATCAGAATTAATACTTATTTTTTATCAATTCAATTTTAGAAAATCAAGATATGTGTTGAATCAGAAGCGACAGTGGTATCAAGTCAAAGCCAAAGCTAGGATCCTGAGCATCTGGGATCGGACCGACATCATCAAATTGAGCGACGTCAAACTCGAGTTTCTCACCGGCAAGATAAGTCATTTATTTCTCATCATCTAATTTATGTCTTGCAACATCATCACTTGATAATTGATATGTTTAGTAGATGGAATATTTTTCCTATCCATGCTTAAGTCGGTATAAACATATCTATCATGATTATCTTTTGACCAAGCTATTGGACATATTTAGTTGCATGTTAAAATTTTCATTCATTTTCCTATGTGAATTTCATCACTTCCTATATGTTTCATCTTTTCATTTGCTAGCATCAAACCTTAAACATGTTTCGGCGAATTAACAGCCAAATCACATGGGAGCAAATCACATGGCCTTCCGAGCTCCGCGCTCTCCAACATGGCCTTACGACAGGTCGGAACTCCGAGCTCCGCGCTCGATGACTTAGCCTTACGACAGGCTGGACTCCCGAGCTCCGCGCTCTCCAACATGGCCTTACGACAGGTCGGAACTCCGAGCTCCGTGCTCGATGACTTAGCCTTACGACAGGCTGGATTCCCGAGCTCCGCGCTCCCCAACATGGCCTTACGACAGGTCGAGAACTCCGAGCTCCGTGCTCGATGACTTAGCCTTACGACAGGCTGGATTCCCGAGCTCCGCGCTCTCCAACATGGCCTTACGACAGGTCGGAACTCCGAGCTCCGTGCTCGATGACTTAGCTTTACGACAGGCTGGACTCCCGAGCTCCGCGCTCTCCAACATGGCCTTACGACAGGTCGGAACTCCGAGCTCCGTGCTCGATGACTTAGCCTTACGACAGGCTGGATCCCCGAGCTCCGCGCTCTCCAACATGGCCTTACGACAGGTCGAAACTCCGAGCTCCGTGCTCGATGACTTAGCCTTACGACAGGCTGGATTCCCGAGCTCCGCGCTCTCCAACATGGCCTTACGACAGGTCGGAACTCCGAGCTCCGTGCTCGATGACTTAGCCTTACGACAGGCTGGATTCCGAGCTCCGCGCTCTCCAACATGGCCTTACGACAGGCTCGAAACTCCGAGCTCCGTGCTCGATGACTTAGCCTTACGACAGGCTGGACCTCCGAGCTTCGTGCTCGATGACATTGCCTTACGACAGGTCGGATCTCCGAGCTCCGTGCTCGATGACATTGCCTTACGACAGGCCGGACCTCCGAGCTCCACGCACAATAACATTGCCTTATGACAGCCCAGTCGTAGATGGCTTAGCAGCTCTGTTAGCTCAGCAGCTCAGATAGCTTAGCAGCTCTGTCAGCTCAGCAGCTCTGTTAGCTCAGCAACTCAGCCAGCTCAGCAGCTCTGTCAGCTCAGCAATTCTATTAGCTCAGTCAGCTCTGACAGCTCGGCAGATCAGCAGCTCTGTCAGCTCAGCAGGTTTGTTAGCTCAGCAGCTCAGTCAGCTCAGTAGCTCTCGCAGATCAGCAGCTCTGTCAGCTCGGCAGCATAGTCAGCTCAGCAGCTCTGTTAGCTGTCAGCTCAGCAGCTCTATTAGCTCAGCAGCTCAGTCCGCTCGGCAGCTCTGGCAGCTCAGTAGCTCTGTCAGCTCGGCAGCTCAGTCAGCTCTGTCAGTTTCACAGTTCTGTTAGCTCAGCAGCTCAGTTAGCTCAGCAGCCTATTTTCTCGGCCTCACCTGACTCAGCTTCGGCCTCACCCGGCCTCAACCTCGGTCTCGACCTTGGCCTCACCTTACTCGATCTCGGCCTCGCCTTACTTAACTTCGGCCTCACCCGGCCTCGACCTCGGTCTTGACCTCGGCCTCGACCCTGATCTCGGCCTCGGCCTCACTTTACTTAACTTCGGCCTCATCTCGGCCTCGACCTCGGTCTCGGCCTCGGCCTCACCTTACTCAGCTTCGGCCTCACCCGGCCTCGATCTCGATCTCGACCTCGGCCTCTACCCCGATCTTGACCTCGGCCTCACTTTACTTAACTTCGGCCTCATCCGGCCTCGACCTCGGTCTCGGCCTCTGCCTCACCTTACTCAGCTTCGGTCTCAACCTCAGTCTCAGTCTCGACCTCGATCTTACTTGGCCTCAGCCTGACTAGACCAAGGCCTCGACGACCTCAACTTCGGCCTCGACCTCAGCCTCGACTTCGGCCTCGGCCTCACTCGGCCTCACCCGGCCTCAACCTCAGTCTCAATCTCAGCCTCGGTCTTACTTGGCCTCAGCCTGACTCGACCTCGGCCCCGACCTCACTCGGCCTCGAACACTCGGCCTCGACCCCGGCCTCGGCCTCGACCCCGGCCTCGGCCTCGACCCCGGCCTCGGCCTCACTCGGCCTCACCCGGCCTCGACCTCAGTCTCGACCTCGGCCTCGACCCCGATCTTGGCCTCGGTCTCACTTTACTCGACTTCTGTTGGCGATCTGGATCTCCGTCCTATGTTCCGGATTCTATCCGCTCCGAAAAGCATAGAACCCCACAGGACAAAAAATTTTATCCCGCCAGGATCAATTGACAAAGTCTACAAAAGACTAAGTCAATCGATCATTCAGGATCGCCGATTCCTAAATTACTTAACTACGGTTTACGACTAGTTCTAGGTACAAAAAAAACTGCGGAAAAATAAATCATACCAGAACCTTTTGATAACCTCGGAGCCTTCCGCTGTATTCCTAACTTCTTCCTGGACGTTGGGTGGACAACGAACCTCCAGAAATAAGGAAACTGCAACCTCCGGATGATGATGCCTTGGATCGCCTTGCTTCTTCTCGCAGCAACTTCGCCTCTTCTTGTCTCCCACCTTGGATCCGGCCACTACACCTTGGAGGAGGTTCGGCCACCACAAGAGAGAAAAGAGAGGAAGCAAAGGAAGAAGAAGAAAAAGAAGAGGAAGAGAAGGGAAGGGGGCGGCGGCAACTAGAAGAGAAGGAGGAGAGAGTTCGATCTCGGAATCCTTTCTCCCTTCGATTTCTTGATCTCCTTGCCGCCCACCCCTCCTCTCCTTTTATAGCTCTCACGCCCAAACCAAGTCTTGGCCACCCATTCAAAATATTTATTTAATTTTGATTGATTCCGTGAACCAATTCTAAATTATAGAAATATCTCAAATCTAGGCCTTTGGATTAGCTTGCTTGGTTTCCAGCCGTTAGATCTTTTCAGAATTAGTTAAAAAATAATTCCAACCTTATCTATAAGTGGCCGGCCATATGGATAGGCTTGGTTCAATCCGTGAACCAACTTTATATTAAAAAAGAAAATAAAACCGAACCGAAGAGATCTCATCCGTCGGATGCAACTTAATCTCATCTAACGGTTACGATATAATCTCCTTTAATATAACTTGATCTCTTCGATCCAATGGCCATGATTAATCCATTTGGGCGTGTGGTTCATTGAACCATGCTTGGTTCACCTCGTGAACCGGTTCTTCCTTTCAAAGAGAATTAAAACCGAACCGGAGAGATCTCGTCCATCGGACGCGACTTAATCTCATCCAACGGTTCTAATCTATTCTCTTTCAATCTTCTTTATTTATTTCGATCCAATGGATGCAACTTGATCTAATCCCACGGATACAAGCTGATCTCATCCATTAACTCATCCTACGGTCGAGAACTAATCTCATCCAACGGTTGAGATTAAATCTCATCCGACGGCTGAGAACTAATCTCATCCGTTTGATTGCATCCTTTTGAAGATGTCTTTAGGCTACAGTGGGGACCTCGAGGAGGTATTGGATCTGGCCTTCTGATGGGTTTCGGATCCCGTATTCAACCCCGAATACACACCTACATCCATCAACAACGATCCATTCCACTAGAGGATCATTGTTGCACTACCAATCCAATCCCCAAATTACGTTATGGGTTCCTTCTTATTATTTTATGCATTGCTCCCCGTGTTTAAGATATCGTATGTCCGTCAATTATCTGAGTTCACTGACAACTCAATAATCGACATCTAAGACCTTGAATAGTACCACTCATCCTTATTGTCAGCCGGACTAAGTCCACTTGCAAGATTTGACTTGACAATCCTTATGAGCTCTCCAAGGGGACATCATCAGCCCTACTGGGACACGGATTCCTTCTATAATTAATGGCACACCGTATAAATAGTAACATCACCCAACTTACCGAGAATATTTGATCTGACGGAAAGATCTCACCCTTTGGTAAATCAAAGCAATAATTACTAAGTATAGGTGCCCATTTATTACATCGGGATTAAGAGTGCATAATTATAATAACAGAGGTCTTGTTCAATTTGCGAGTCAGTGTAAATCGAACAACCTCAATGGTCCTACTCAATACACACAAAGTGCACTAGTGTAATTCTACAGTCAAGACAGACAGTCACCGAATTACACTACAACCGTTCCCGATGGTTTGTCCAAAGTCATCTTGGTTGTGAGCCTTAGTTTATAATTCACAAGGGACCGATAATCATGGTCTTCTGTGTCTCACAGACACCAAGTTATCTACAATGTAAATTAAGAGGACTTTATTACAAAATATACTATTGCAATCATTTGACCAAAACATGATACTTTATTTCATAAATGTTTATATACAAAAGAGCTAGTCTTTTCAGTATACTTCCTAACAAGGTCTTACTTGGCCTCAGCCAGACTCGGCCTCGGCCTCAGTCCGACTCGGCCTTGGCCTCACCTGACTCGGCCTCGACCTCACCTTCCTCAACCTCACTTGGCCTCGACCTCGCTTGGCTTTGGCTTCACTCGGCCTTTACCTTGCTCGGTCGCCACCTCACTTGGCCTCAGCCTGACTCGGCATCGGCCCCACTCGACCACGCACTCGATCTCATTTGATCTCGGCCTTGCTCTGCCACTCTGTCAACTCAACCACTCGTCCAAGTCTTTCAGCCACTCATGCCATTTCGGCCACCTCAAGTTCGACATCTCATCTCGGCACCTCATCTCAACAACTCAGCACCAATATGGCGAGCGAAACGGTTAGATCATTATGCATAGTCCAGTCAGTCGACTACGCCTCCTTCGACTAGACTTGGAGGGGAGGCTTCTGATCCGACTAGTTATCACCCATCCAAAAGGATAAGGACGACGACCAAGTCCCCAAACTTGGTCTCCTAAAAATTAACACACTTATGCCCACAACCGTTGAATGAGGATAATCAACCGTGCTGAGCCGTTGGATCGTGCCTTTACTCAGCCAATCACATGCATCGATCTCCAAAGATCACATTCCCTCTGCTACTATATAAACTTCACAGGTATGAAGAATAAAGGGGACCTCCTCTCTCTCTCTATTTTTTATACACGCATGTTATTTCCTTACTTCTATCTCCGTTCTAACTTGAGCGTCGGAGTGGCTTACCGGGGTCCCCCGGCGCCATTCTAACCCTCTTCTTTAGTGCTTTTCAGGTCCCCTCATCTCCCCCGGCGATTCTCTTCGAGGAGCGTGTATATCAGCAGTTCTGAATCGGTAGATGAACTGTCCACAGTGAATTGGCCGGAACAGTTACCTAATCAGGATGATGAACAAGATTACACTTGTCTCAAAAAATGCTCAATCTAAAACTATACATCCCTTGGTCTTCCAATTTCACTGAGCTAGAGTTACGATCGTCTAATTGGAGTGTTGACCAGGATTGTATTTACTCTTCAAAAGACACTCAACTCAAGAAGTATACATCCCTTGGTCTTCTATTTTATCTAGTCAAAGTTGTGGTCGTTTGATCGGAATTCTAATTAGGATTGTATTTACTCTTCGAGAGACACTCGACTCAAGAAGTATATACATCCCTTTTTTTCCAATCTCTTCAAGCTAAAGCTAGGATCATTTGATTGGAGTCCTGATCAAGATTGTATTTACTCTTCGAGAGATACTTGACTCTAGAAGTATACATCCTTTGATCTTCCAATCTCATCAAGACAAAGCCACGGTCATTTGATTGGAGTGTAGAGACACTCGACTCAAGAAGTATGCATCCCTTGATCTTCCAATCTCACCAAGCCAAAGCTATAGTCGTCTAATCAGAGTGCTGACCAAGAAGTTTAGATCCTTTGCTCTGCCAACATAATAGGAATTAGACTCAATTTCTTTGTAAATTATAACACATGTGATGTAATTCTTCTAACTTATCTATTTTGACCTCCACTTAGTGTTGAGATCTCTTATGAGAAAAATAATAATATACGCAGCAGAAAATAGGATCCCTTCCAATGATCCATGCGAAAAATTCGTACAAAGTTCTAACTAAAAGTTATACCTTTGTTGCGTACCCTTAGTGTATCCTACTAGTCCTTGGTTTGTCGGATCTCTACACGATCAGAATGGTCGTGCCTCTAATAGTATCCACACGAACACGATCTCGATCTCGGAGATGAACCACCATAATTATGCTAGCAACTTGAAATAGTTCACAAGATAGGAGGACCAAAAATACACCTTCTGTGTTTCGGCCAAGAAGAAGGAGAGGAGGAAGAAGAGGGATGATGAACACTCTCTCTCTTTTAAAATTGTAAGAAGCTTTTTTGTATTCATCCATTGAATAAAAGGGCATTTGCCCCTTGAGCTCCCCATACTCTTAATGCATATAAATCACAATGAATACTAAAAACTCTTGGTATTCTTTTTTTCTCTTCATCTTCTATTCATCCATGAATAGAATGTCTCTTGGCCTTCCTCTTCAATAATATTTCATTAAACCTTTTAATGAATATTATGCATAATTAAGTGGCTGAGTTTAATCTAAATGAGTCTAACTCGGATTACACTCAATCTCATAATCCAATTAGATTCATTTGAGTTTAACTCAATTAATCTAATTTTGGATCACATTTTTGTCAAACTAAAATCAATTTATCTTTAAAACATCATATTCTTTGTGTGTGATCCAATATATTCTCGTAACGTTGGCAATACATCTAAACCGCTTTAGACATATAAATAATGAGCAGTATCTAGTAATGCATCATTGCTACCCAAGTGACGAGAAAGTCGAGATCCGACCTAACCTTTCCATATCTATTATAATCTATGACTTTATTCTTCTATCCTCGATATCGAGATTGATCAATAAGACATAGACCGTGTCATCCTCTTATCAATCTTTATGTTTCTTGATCCCCGAGTAGACTTACTCAAGCAAATGAGATCAATATCTCATATTGACTCATTTGAACATGGTCATGCGTTCTAGTAATCCTTATTCGATCAAGAGGCCCACAGATATCACTCCCATCATATGAGAGAGATATATCTTATCTACATCACGAACATCCCTCCGCATAATTCATTGCATACTCAGAGATCGACTTGATAGTCCACCCTATTACGGGTGACGTTTGACGATACCAAAATATACAACTCCTTATGTAGGAAACCGTAGAAACTTCAGGTCTAAGGATTATTCATACTTATAGTCACTATGAGAAAGTTTATGATACTAATATAACGATCCATGAAACTTTCTCATGGCGGATCAATTCAATATATATTCTCCAATATAAACTCATGTGTCAATGTGATATCTCATATACATGACTTATGAGATCAAGTCATCAATTGACCTACTTGTTAGTCTCAACACATTAATATTGTTCTTGTATATTAATATTTGACTAGGAATAGTTAAGAGTAATATTCTCTACATTATTTCACTATCAATTTAACCAATTGATATGATATAAATTTGAATCTACTACCCAATGACATTATTATACTTATTCATTTGGCACAAACATAAAATAAATATAATAACCAAAGCTTTACCTTTATTAATAAAATATGATATAAAAAGTTTTCTAGCCAATTATCTCATGATTAGCTCTAGGGCTAACCTACTACCCAAGGATATTATTATATTTATTCATTTGACATAAATATGATATAAATATAATAATCAAAATTTTGCCTTTATTGATAAAATATGATACAAAAAATTTTCTAGTTAATCATCTCATGATTGGCTCTAGAGCTAACACTGACACTTAGATCTCATTGAGTTAGACTCAAGTTTAGCTTTCAGCCAAATGAGCTTAACCTTCTATCTGAAGCCTTTCATTAACCCTCTGTTGGGATAGTTTAAATTCACATTCCTCAACTTTATGATTTTAGCCTAATGGGCCCCACAAAGTCATGGCCAACATTGTTACACTATACCAATGGTATAGTTTTGTCATCCAGCCTTTTAAAGCATGGTTCTCACATAGAAAAAAAAATCTGTTCTTCCTTGCAAATAACTCTCACATCGCTTAAGGTTTATCTTTAGATGGGCTAGGGGCGTCTTTTGATTGTAACCTTATGAAGTATATTTTGTTCAAGTAATACAATATCTTTTACTATCATTGCTTGAAGACGCTTATAGAGAATTTCTTCAATTTCTCTCCGATAGGAGTGGGATCCACAGTTGTCATAATTGATAAATATCATCTTAAGATTATTGGAATTTTATGGAATGGATTGGTCGTGTTGATCCAACAGTTAGGTCTGGTTAATTAGCTTGATAATAAGTCATTAGCTCGAATTGGTGGAGCTCGATATGGCAATGTAGACCTTGTCCCGTTTATACCCTCAACACACCTTTTCGGATATCGAGGCACCCTTTCTAGTAAAAGATGTGCCCTTCTTAGTATCATCATTATCGACTTAATCTCGTTAGTTGTCAAATTATCCCTTCAGATATTGACACACTTTTTTAGGTAAGCTTATCCTTATGGATATAGTATTAAGGTCCAAGTGAAGGCCAAACATTGTTTCCTTAAGATGATATTGACCCACCTAAGTGTTTACAGTTTATCGATAATCATCTTTCAAGATATAATGACCTACATCTCAAAATAGAAGCATTTCAAATTTTGAGCCTGACAAACTTTTAAAGCTTTAGAACTTGATGTGCCTCACAATCCCCGCCCGGGCATATATACTCAGATGAGTTTATGAGTGCCGACCAAAGATGTGACCAAGAAAGAGAGTAAACTAGAGAATTTTTGTGGCTTGGGAAGTTTCACATATTGGGAAGTCCCCATCTTAGCAAACACTATAGACCTGTCCGTACGAGTACATGTTAGGTGGCCAAAGACTCCAACCTCTCTGCTTACTTTACTTAATAATTATTGTTAATGATCATATGAAGTAACATCTCCACTCGGGAACATCCTCAGCACACCGCCCAAGTTGCGAGAACACCCCCATTCAGGGATATCTCCCTTGGACTCACACCCCTCTGCTGATTTTACTTAATCATTACTGCTAATGATCATATGCGGGAGCATCCCCACTTGGGAACATCCCAGCACATCGTACAAGCCACAAGAACACCCCCATTCGGCGATATCTCTCCTATACTCTGACTCCTCCGCTTACTTTACTTAATCATTACTAATAATCATATGCAGAGTCTCCCCACCCTAGAACGCCCCTAGCACACTATCCAGGTCATGAAAACACCCTTGTTCGATGATATCTCCCATGAACTCTAACCCCTTTGCTTACTTTACTTAATCATTATTTTAATGATTATATACGAGAGCATCCCCACTCAATAACATCCCCAACACACCGTCTAAGCTGCGAGAACACCCTTGTCAAGGATATCTCCCTTGAACTGCAACCCCTCCACTTACTTTACTTGATCATTACTGCTAATGATTCTCTAATCCTGAGTCTGATAGGAGGCAGTGTCTTAAGCATGGACTTGACAAGAGCTATCCAAGAGTGGGATAATGTTAGCAGGTGTTGTTCTCAGCATGGTAAAGGAAAGTCAATGCTAGGCTCGTACTTGTGCATGCCTTCTAAACGGTAAAATACCTTTGGCAGGACAGTGGCTGCCTCACATCCCTACACCTTTAACTATCTAATCAGTAAATGTGGCAGTAGGTGGGGAAGGCTTGTCTCTCATCTATAAGGGGAAGAATGTGCAGCAAGAAAGCTCTTTTCTCACTCTCAAGCTCTCTCTTTCTCACTGTGACTAGCTCCAAGTCAAGGTAGTGGTTAACCCACTTAACCATTGTTCTTCTTCTTCTTTTAGCTCTTGCTAAAGCACTTCTCCAGTAGAAGGCATCCTATCTTCAGCTCAAGCCCTTCTCCAGTAGAAGACATCCTTTCTTTCAGCTTAAGCTCTTCTCCCAAAGAAGGCACTCTTTCTTGCAGCTTCGTACTAACTTAACCATCAAAGGGATCATATCGGCGATGCAAGTCCCCCATTGATGGGTGTTGATTCGCATATCGGAGACATGCTGAAGACCCATTCGGGTGTGCAAGAATAGAATCTTTGTTGAATTCTTATGGGCAACGGGATCAGAAGCTTGTCATATTCTCACAGGCAGGAGACTCGCTTAGGTGTGCAGGATTAGCCACTCTATCGGTTTTGAACCAAAATAGAGAACTGTAGTTGGGCAGTCAGGGAGAGCGATACCAGCTCACATGGACCATCTCGAGTGAATACCAGCTCGTGTGAAGACTAGCTCTGGTGAATACTAGCTCGGGTGAAGACCTAGTTCGAGCATAAAAGAACGAGAGTTATTAGCGTGCATGTTTCTGAGCAAATCGCCAAAGTGGATTGGAAGTTCTACTAGATTTGAACCCAAAAGAAGTGGAGTGGCTGAGCTTAGAGTAAAGAGGAGGATTCTATCTGCATCAAAATGGCGTCGTCTATGAGAAAGTGAGTGAAAGACATTGAGGAATTCTATGACTTAGGGTTTTGAAGTAAAGGTGTCGGCTAGTTCTAATGACCTCTACATCCATACGCTCAAACGATCAAGCTTGGAAAGATTACGTTCATCAAAGTAGCAAAAGCAGCTCAGCAACAGCCTTGATAGTGACCTAGTTTTTATCAATGACATCATCATCACCTCCTTCCTATTACTTTTTGATTAAAATGACATTACCTGCGGTTCCATTTTCCTCTACATTGTTGTGTCTAGTGGCTAGATCTTTTTCAACAAAACTTAATTTACTGTCGGTGTGTATGAATGAAGTATGTGAAAAGAAAGTCAAGCATTTTGATGCACCCAGGGGAACTCTCTTGGGTCAATCATCCCACTTGGATTAGTCAGTTTACAGCGAGTAACATTTTCTCCTATCTTCCAGACTAGGATTGAGTTATCTTACTTGATATTGGAGACACTTTGTTGCTCATCCATGTGGCCACACAACCATTCTCAACTGGCTTTTTAGTTAAGATCGAGTTATCTTACTTAGTGGTATCGGAGATACTTTGCTGCTCAACCATTCAACCACTCTGTCCTAACTTTCTGGCCAGGATCAAGCCATCTCTCATGACCGTCAGACTAGGATCGAGGTATCTTACTTGGTGGTGTCGGAGACACTTTGCCACTTGACTATGTCAGCACCCGTCCGAGATCAAGTCACCTCTCCTAGTTACTCATCTTTGGTGTGTGGATAATCTTATTACTCCCCGACTCCATGGGATAGGTCGAGATCAATTTTCTTATATGCTAGTATTCTATTTTTCAAAGACGGGTCAGATTTGTATCCTACTATTCCTGTTACCCCCCGGTTTATGGGTCGAGTTCCTCTCTCCTAGGACGAATCAGATCTATGTTCTGACATTTATATTTCGATGTTCTCATATTCTAGTGTCGAAATGAGTATTTTGGGTGTGTTGATATACTGCTATCCTCGAACAAGTCAGTATTACTACAAAGCCCTTCTCCTATGGAAGACACTCTTTCTTTTAGCTAAAGCCCTTCTCCCGAAGAAAGCACTCTCTCTTATAACTCAAGCCCTTCTCCCGAAGAAGACACACTTACCCTCAAGCCCTTCTCCCATAGGAGCCACACTTGCTCTCGAGCCTTTCTCCTAAAGAAGGCATACTTGCCCTCAATCCCTTCTCTAGAAGAAGGTACCCTTGCTCTCAAGCCCTCTTCTCTTGTGCGAAGGCGACAATGTTCTCTATTAGCCACATGCCAACATTCTTTCTTTCAGCTCTGCGGGTTTGGATCAGTAGCATCTTAGTACTCCTATTCTCCCCCAACTCTGGTTTAACATGGGCTTTGCAAAGTGGTATTCCTAATCTCTCCCCCTCCCCTCAGCCCCAACTCTGAGTTAGTGAGGGCTTTATAGCGGCTTGGTACTTTTATTCTCCCCCGGCTTTAGGTTAGTGCGGGCTTGACAGCAACTTGATATTCGTATTCTCCCCCATGTTGGTGAGGGCTTTGTAGCGGCTTAGTATTCCTATTCTCCCCCCGACACTAGGTCAGTGCGAGCATGGCAGCAGCTTGATATTTATATTCTCCCCCGACTCTGGATCAACACAGTCTTGGCAGCAACGCAGTATTCCTAATCTCCCCCACACTATAGATTGGTGTGACCTTTGTAGCAGCTTGGTACTCCTATTCTCCCCTTGACTCTAGGTTGCACGGGCTTGACAATAGCATGGTATTCCTATTCTCCTCCAACTCTGATTCACTGTAGACTTTGCTGTAGCTTGGTATTTTATTCTCCCCTGACTTTGAGTCGGTGTAGACTTGGCAGCAACTTGGTATTCATATTCTCCCCGACTTTGGGTTGACGTGGGTAGAACAGTGGCTTGGTATTTTCCTTTGACTCTGGGTTGGTGAGGGCTTTGTAGCAGCTTGGTATTCATATTCTCTCTTGACTCTAGGTCAACAGGGGCAGATCGATGGCTTGGTATTCTTCTCCTACTCCGTGTTGGTGCGGGCTTTGTAACAGCTTGGTATTCCTATTCTCCTCCGATTGTAGATCAGCTGTGAACTTGCCAGCAATATGGTATTGATGCTAGCTTGGCTCGTGTCCACCCTCCTCCCTCCCCCCGACGCGCACTTGATAGTAGCTTAGTATTCCTTTTCTCCCCCGACTTTAGGTCGGTGCGAACTTGGAAACAATTTGATATTCATATTCTCCCTTGATTTCTTGGTTGGTGTGGTCTTGATAGTAGTTTGGTATTCATATTCTCTCTCGACTCTGGATCGAGGTGGGCTGGAAGCATCTTGGTATTCATAATCTCCCCAACTCCAAATCTGTGCGGGTTTGGCAGTGTTTTATTATTCTGATGTTTAGGTAGCAAGTGGAGGTGTCAACATGCATTGTTTATGCCTGGCCACATCCTCTACTAGGCCGCATCAATTATTCTTTTCTCTTCCTAACTATGTGGGGGGAGGCATGTGATGTGCCTCGCAATCCCCGCTCAGGCATATATACCAAGACAGTTCTATGAGTGTCGACCGAAGACATACCAGGCACGAGAGTAAACCAAAGAAGTTTTCACGACTTAGGAAGTTTCACGATTTGAGATGTTTCACGGCTTGAGAAGTTCTTGTCCTAATAGACATCATAGATCTGTCCATGCGGATACATACTAGATGGCCAAAGACATGACCTCAAGATTTCACAGCTTGAGAAGTTCATGGTTTGGGAACACCCCCTGTGGGATATCCCCAAAAAGATGTAGTAGTCAGATTGCTCAGGTGAAAAGTTGTGATCTATTCACTCGGTTAACTTCCAACTAGAGTAAAAATCAGCTCGGGTACCATCTCAGATACCCCCCCCCCTCCCCTAAACTCTCTCTTTTCTTAACTAATTGATTTTGCAAGAGCATCCCCACTCGAGAACGCCCCCCAACACACCGTCCAGATCGCATGTACACCCCTGTTCAAGGATATCTCCTTGGACTCTAACCCTTCTGCTTACTTTACTTAATCATTACTGCTAATGATCATATACAGGAGCATCCCTACTCGAGAACGTCCCAACACATCATCTAGGCCACGAGAACACCCCCCGTTCAAGGATATCTCTCTTGGACTCTGACTCCTCCACTATTTTAGTTGATCTTTATTGCTAATGATCATATGTAGGAGCATCCCTCTAGCACATCGTCCAGGCCGCGAGAAAACCCCCATTCGGAGATATCTCTTATAGAATTCGACCCCTCTACTTACTTTACTTAATTATTATTGCTAATGATCATATGAGGGAGCATCCCCACTCAGGAGCATTCCTAGCACACCATTCAGACCACAAGAACACCCCATTTAGGAATATCTCCCCTAAACTCTGACCCCTTCGCTTACTTTACTTAATCATTACTATTATTTTTTTGATGAACAATAACTATATATCATCAAAGAAATGCACTGACATACAAAAACCAAACCTACACATGTCATATCTAACGAAGCATTAGATCCGTGAAGGTATCCAGGGTATGGTATACAAGTGCTCACATGTGTAACATCACTCTCATGTGTATAGCAGCTCGCTCCTCACGTGTACTTCAGTCGATTATGTATCTACCGTCAAAGCCATGGAAGATCCATCATTAACTGGTCTATGTCATGTGTATCGAACAGTCTCACTGTCTCCATCATCCATCCATAGGTGGCTCCATGCCGCATACCACCGTACATCTCCGTCCATAGGTGACTCCGTGTCGTATGTCATCTAGCACCCTCGTTGGCACTTCGCGCCATCCATCCTCTCCTAGTGGGTCGGCTCCTTTGGTGCGCACATGCTATCTCAAACTGGCCAAAAGTCACTATCATCATCCCCCGTGTACTTTTAGCAAGTAGTCAGCTATCAATAGATTTACAGTGTCTCTATCACAAGCTATTTGTTGCGAACTAGATAGATCATTTTGTCACATAGGTTTTTTAGCAAAGCCTCAGCTATAAATGAATTTAGGATGTCTTTACCATGAGTTGTTTGTTGCAGATTAAATAGACTATTCGAGATGGATCTATTCACCTAAATCCTCATCAACATAAACCCACTCTCATGCTCAAGAAGTACACTTGCACATACATATCTCATCCCTCGCTCACCACCTCAAGTTGTATCTTAAGCCATACATGATCACCTCGCTCACCCACCCACCCAACCACTCATGATGTATCACAAGGTATACATGATCTCACCGCTCACTCATCAACATAGATGGATACACCCTCATACATATGTGCTCTCAACTGCTACTCCAAGGCTCCATGCAACTCCATGTCTCTCCGGGCTACAAAGTAGGTAAAGCTCCATATGACTCCATGCCGCTAAAGGCTCCAAATCAAGTGCTAGACAGAGCGTTAGTTCCTCATAGGGCCACAGTTTTATACAATGTGTGGTTGTAGCTGTAATGGTGTGTCAAAATTGGCCAATATGGCCCCTATACTACAAAATTCCATGCATATGTCAGATGTAAGCTCTCAAAGTCCTACAAAGGTCTCTCAGAATCCTGTCTATATGCATGTTCTCTATCAACTCAAAATGTATGCTCTCCACATGTGAGGTGACGCTACTGAAATGTAGTTCTCACTCAGGACACTATCGATAATGCATCTCCTCACCATCCTAAAATCCTATATATGTAGCAAATACCTGAATGCGTATATGGCATGGGAAATGCAAAATGAGGCAAGAATCAAAAACCTGCATGCCTCTGGATGTCATCCGTGCCTGAGTATCTGATCTGAATACACATCTAGTGTCCTGTAGACATGGATCTGTACCTTCCTAAAGACCCGCTTTGCATCAAATCTAAACCCCTCAAATATGCTATTGTTCCTTGCCCTACAAACGTGGTGTACCAGTATTGACATGGCGAGGTGACGTTCCATTGTCATGGTGGATGTGCCCCAGTACTGAGATCTAAAAGTCCTTAGCATATGCCTGTATGTGGTTATCATTGGTCTCATCTGTAGTTACACTCTGACCCCCCCCCCCCCCCCCCCCCAAAGTTGCCATATAGGATCACATCTAAAAAAAAACATGATCAAGTGTCTCCTCCTCCTGCCCACAGAAAGTGCACCGCTTGTCGTCCAGGTACTCCTATGGGACTCATGCAGGGAGTTGTCCATGTGATAGTAGCCATAGTATAAAGGCATGACTTGGCTAAAGGTACTTCTGCCAGACCATCCGTACCCATGACTTTGGGGGTGTCGCATCTCTGAAATAGTCATAAGCCCTTCGGACACCCCTTTCCTCTAGCTGAATCAAGCATCTAGGGTGTGGCTTGAAGTCTCTAGGCTACCTGCAGTGATCAAGATGCGATCTCTAATGTGCAACATCTTCTTAATTAGTGGAGAGTTTGCGTGTTTGACCTGCCACTCCCATATCCTCACCTACTATACGTGTGGTGTACCCATCATATCTATAAAGTGTCTTGCTTGTCCTGTACTTGTCATAGAACCTTAACTAGTAAAGCGAGGTTCCATGCCCTTAAGCCCTGCAAGCCAAGGCCACCTTCTACTCGACCTACACAACTTCGACCATGCTATGGGGGTCTCTTGGTTGTCCACATGAAGGATCTATAGATGTTGTATATGCATTCCATCACTCCATCAGGAAGTGACAGTATACACGTCCAGTAGCATTCCACACCCTGAAGAACTACTAATATAAGTTAGGGTTTTCCAACATAAGAGAGGGTGTTCTTTGGCCATGAACTGATCCTCCTAGTGAGTGTTAAATTTGAGATCTTCAGCTTTTGAGAGGTTATGGGGATCTATAGGTACCTAAAAGGCATATCTCCTACTTGAAACCCCATAATACTGAGTAGTCGTTCCTATGTTGGAGTACATATCCCTGCCATGTAGATGTTGGACTTAGCTAGATTGGCTATACGAATACCAGTCATCTGAGCAAACTATGATAGACAGTTAACTAGCTGGGTAACTAAAGTCACATCTCCATGGAACATAAGTAAGAGGTCATCTGCATACACCAAATGTGTGATCCACAAATACTCACATTTGGGGAGGAAATGAAAATCTGACCTAATAGTACATCGTGCGAAAGAACGGGAGAGATATTCTATGCATAGCCCAAATAGATATGGGGAGATGGGGTCTCCCTATCTAAGTCTTCCACCACCTCTGAAGAAGCCATGCATTATGTCATTTATCACTACAGAGAAGGTCATGGTGGTAATGCATTCTTTGATCCATGCGATGAAAATGGCTAGGAACTGTAAAGAAGATAGGACATCTTGAAGAAAAACCTAGTCAATTGAGTCAAAAGCTTTCTGAAGATCAACTTTCATCATGCATCTAGGTGAAATTCTCTTCTTAATGTATTTACACAACAATTCTAGAGTTAAGTGGATATTATCTATGATGAGTTTGTCTTTGACAAAAGCAATTTGGGCTGGATGTAGTAGTCAGTCCGTCACATTTGCAAATCTACTTGCAAGGAGGTTTGAAATGACCTTGTAGAACATCGTGCAGCAGGAGATGAGTCTATAGTCTTGCACTATACTAGCATGTGCCATTTTGGGGAATAGAGTAATCAGGATGTGGTTCCATGATTTAAGTAGCTGATCACTTGAGAAGAACTCCAATACAACCATGCTGAAATCCTGCTTGAGTGTGTCTCGTTCCTGCTTAAAGAATTTGAAATTATATCCATTAGGGCCTGGTGTCTTAAGGTCTCCTATGTCAAAAAGTGTCATCTTGATTCCCTCTGCAGTTGGAGTTATGATGAGTTACACTTGCTAGTCAGCCGCAAGAGCCCTCTTAAATTGCATACAATCTTCTTGAAAGGAAGCTTGATCCACTTAGACCCTTAATTGTGCCTAGAAATGACTTGTAAACTGTTGCACCACTTCCTTTGGCTTGGAGGTAGTCTCCCCATTACCTTTCTCCACCATTGTGATTTTCCACCATTTGTTATTTCTTTTCTGTTAGTAGTAGCCCTAGAGCCAATTATGTGATGATTGACTAGAGACTTTTTGTATCATATTCTATTATTAATAAAGGCAAGATTTTTTAGTTATTATACTTACTTTGTATTTGTGCCAAATAACTAAGTATAATAATGTCCTTGGGTAGCTAGTTCTAATCTACATCATATCGATTGTTTGAATCGATAGTGAGATGATGTAGAGAATACTACTCTTAATCATTCCTAGTCAAGCATTAATATTCAGGGACGATATTAATGCGTTGAGACTAGCATGTAGGTCAACTGGATGACTTGATCTCACAAGTCATGGATATGAGATATCGAGTTGACACATGGGTATACATTAGAGAATGTATACTGAATTGACCCGTCATGAGAAAGTTTCATGGATCGTTATATGAGTGTCATAAACTTTCTCATGTGACTATTAGTATGAATAGTCCTTAGACCTGAAGTCACTACGGTTCCCTACATAAGGAGTTATGTACTTTGGTATCGTCAAACGTCACCCGTAACAGGGTGGACTATAAAGGCGATCACTGGGTATGTAACAAATTATGCGGAGGGATGTGAGTGATGTAGATGAGATCTATCCCTCCCATATAACGGGAGTGATATCTTACGACCTCTTGATAGAGTAGGACCATGAAATGCATGGCCATGCTCAAATGAGTCAATATGAGATATTGAGCTCATTTGCTTGAGTGAGTCTACTTGGGGATCAAGAAACATAAAGATTGATAAGAGGATGACACGGTCTATGCCTCATTGATCAATCTAGATATCGAGGATAGAAGGACATGGTCATACATTATCATAGTCATGTAAGGTTATGTCGGATCTCGACATTCTTGTCACTTGGGTAGCAATGATGCATTGCTAGATGTCACTCATTGCTTATGTTTCTAAAATATATTTTAGAGACATTGCCAACGTTACAAGAACCTATTGGGTCACACACAAATAACACTCTATTTGGAGACATGTTCATTTTAGTTTGACTAAAGGAACAATTAAACTCATTGGATGACCTAGACTTGAGTTAGACTCAAGTTGGTTGAATTTGAGTTAGACTCAAATTAAATCAAGTTGATGAATTGATTCATCATGCATGATTAATGTGGATTAATCATGCATTGAAGAAGATGAAAGTTATCATGCATGGAAGTTATCATGCATGATTAATAGGATTAATCATGCATTGGAGGTTACATGAAGAAAAGGGAGTTAATACCAAAAGTTTAAAAACCTTTGGTATTCATGGCATGAGTATAAAAGAATTTTTCTTGCAAAAACTCTTGAGTGGATGTTCATTCCCTTTCTTCTCCTCTTCTTTCTTCTTGGCCGAAATCCACAAAGGCAAGGGTTGCTAGCACAACCAAACCTTTCTCCAAAAGTGAGTGTTAGTGTGGATACGCATAGAGGCACGGACACTTGAACGTGCTAGAGATCCGACAACCTTTGGTTGAGCGGGATAAGCGAAGGGCACGCATCAAAGGTAAATTCTATTAGATAGGATTTTGTAGATTTAAACTGTACGAGATTTTTCACATGGATCGCTCGAGGGATCCTATTTTCCACTGTGAAAATTTTATTTTATCGCATAGGATTTCCAACAGTGGTATCAGAGCCACTTGCGAAAGATCATACAAGTTTTTCTTTTATATATGTGATATAGAAGTAGGACATGTTGTTATTATGTGTTGCCTAATTATATGAGTATTTTGTCTACATGCAAAAGTTTGTGTTGATCAAACTAAGAGGATATAACATCATCATGTTGACAGATGTGCAAACATTTGTCTAATGAAAGTGTGCTATAGTCCGATTGCATTTGACAAAATTGTGATAAAATTTTCATGATCTGTTGTGAACAGATTGTGCGATTTTTGTCACAAGGATGCATCAACGGAACAAGAGGGTCTCGGGTTTATTTTGATGAACAAAGGGCAGCGACTCATTCAAAGAGTTGTAAAATTTTATTTCGGGGGGCATGCCCCTGAACCCCGCAAGGGGCGCTACCCCTTGACCCCGCCCGCTAACCTAGCTAGGACCGCCGTGGCCGTGAAGTTTCTGCTCATGAGTAAATTTTTGTCATAGAACATAATAAAATTGATGTCCTAGATCTATTTATTGTGTGATGGTTGCCATGGTGCATGGTTATGACCCTTAACCCCAATGTGATTGTGGTTGTGTTGTGTGTGCATGTTGTAATTCATAATACGGCCTGCGTGTCGTGCCTTTCTCTCTATTTTCTAGTTGTAAAATAGATTTAGACTCGAATGTAACTCGAGTATTCTTATTTTGTAATGTACAAAATGAGGAGTGGAAAGTCCATTGGAGGATGAAGTTACAAGAAGGATGCCGACGACACATGATGACCAAAGGAAGCACTTGGAGAAGTTGTTATCCCTAGGTTGACCATTCGATCTTCTCATTGGCTTGAGAGGATCGTAGAATATGGGTCATAACCATGTCACGTTTAAGCTTATATGTTGATATATGCTATGTGTGTATGTGATGCATGTTAGATAAAATTTTATCTTAATTAAGTCAACTCGATATGCCTACCAAAGTTTGGTACTCACTACTATCTCGATCATTTGTTGTTGGGTTTGCCAAAGCAAAGTGACACATTTTATCTTGGTAGAGTGCGAGAGGACAATTGTGATGTCCCGCTATCAAACTTTGGGTGAGACTTAACTAAGTTACCTCAATTAGATTGAGGAAAACTTAGAGGCATATCCCAAAAGTTGGGAAGGTTGGGTAAGAGAACAATTACACTAAATCTTGGGCGATTAGCCAAAGCTAACTCAAGATGATGTGTAATGTGGATCTTGACCCTTTGTTTCCAAGAGTTGCATAAGATGTAATTGGTAAAATATTGCCTACCTATCATACTAAGTCTTGGGCGATTAGCCAAAGCTAACTCAAGGTGAGGTATGATGTGGATCTTGTCCCACATGAATTTGTAGCTATTGGGTTAGGAGCTAGTAGTGTGGGCAAAATGCGTTTGCCTACATCCATGACTAGCCTCTACCAAAGCTCTATGATTCAGTGGGAGCATCATTTAATTAAAGGCCTAATTAAATGATCTAGATATGATACTTATTTCTGCATTTTACTGTTGTAGATCACCATGTCATCTAACACGTCAAATACTCTCTCTCTACGATCTGTCCTTGAGAAGGACAAGCTCAATGGAGCTAATTTCCTGGACTGGTACAGAAACTTGAGGATCGTCCTCAAGCAAGAACGAAAATTGTACGTCCTAGAGCAACCACTTCCTGAAGCACCCGCCACTACCGCCACTCGTGCGGAGAAAGATGCTTACAAGAAGCATCAAGATGATGCATTAGATGTATCATGCCTAATGCTTGCCACCATGAACTCTGAGCTTCAGAAGCAACATGAGAACATGGATGCACATGATATGGTTGAGCACCTGAAACAACTATATCAAGGGCAAGCTAGGCACGAGCGGTTTGAGGTGTCTAAGGCCCTATTTGCATGCAAGATGCAAGAAGGAACTCCTGTAGGAACTCACGTACTCAAGATGATTGGGTATGTCGAGAACCTTGAAAGACTAGGATTTCCACTGGGTCAAGAATTGGCCACTGACCTTATCCTGCAATCATTGCCGGAAGGGTATAGTCAATTTGTCATGAACTATAACATGAATGAAATTGACAAGCCTCTGCCTGAGATGCTCAGCATGTTGAGAACTGCTGAACCCAATCTCAAGAAGACCAAGACTAGTAATGTACTAATGGTAAACAAAGGCAAAGGCAAATGGAAGCCCAAAGGCAAGGGTAAGACCCAAGCTAAAGGCAAGGCCAACTCTACTACATCGAAGCCCAAAGGTGGGGTGCCTAAGGAAGGAACCTGCTTCCACTGCGGTGAGACTGGACACTGGAAGAGGAACTGCAAACTCTACCTTGAGGAAGTAAAGAAGAAAAGAAGTGAGACTTCTGCCTCAGGTATATATGTTATAGAAGTCAATCTATCTATTTCTTCATCATGGGTATTAGATACCGATTGCGCGTCTCACATTTGTACCAATGTGCAGGGCCTACGAAGAACTAGAGCGTTGACAAAGGGCGAAGTGGACCTACGAGTAGGCAATGGCGCAAGAGTTGCTGCTATAGCTGTAGGAACATATTCCTATCTTTGCCCACAGGGCTTATCTTAGAACTAGAGGAGTGCTACTATGTACCTGCATTAACTAAGAACATAATTTCTGTATCTTGTTTGGACAAGAAAGACTTTTCATTTATCATAAAGGACAAATGTTGTTCCATAATGTTAAATGATATGTTCTATTGTAATGCACCTCTGATGAATGGACTCTATGTTCTAGACTTAGAAAACCAATCTATAACATAAATACCAAACGGTTCAAACCGAATGATTTGAACCAAAATATCTCTGGCATTGTCGCTTGGGTCACATAAATGAGAGTCGCATATCCCAACTCCATAAGGATGGATTACTGGACTCATTTGATTTTGAATCATATGAGGTATGCGAGTCTTGTCTTCTAGGCAAGATGACCAAGACTCCATTTAGTGGACATGGCGAAAGAGCGACGGACTTGTTAGGACTCATACATACTGATGTATGTGGCCCTTTCAATGTCGCTGCTAGAGGAGGCTATCAGTACTTCATAACATTTACTGATGATATCAGTAGATATGACTATGTGTATCTTATGAAACACAAGTCAGAATCCTTTGAAAAGTTCAAAGAATTCAAGAATGAAGTACAAAACCAACTTGGCAAAAGTATTAAGATACTTCGATCAGATCGAGGTGGTGAATACCTTAGCCAAGAGTTTCGTGACCATCTAGCTGAGTGTGGGATCATATCCCAACTCACTCCACCTGGAACACCACAATGGAATGGTGTATCCGAGCGGAGAAATCATACTTTATTAGATATGGTACGATCGATGATGAGTCAGACTGATCTACCTACTTCCTTTTGGGGATTCGCTCTAGAGACGACTCTCTTCACACTTAACCGTGTTCCATCTAAAGCCATCATAAAGACACCATATACGATATGGACTGGGAAGAGTCCCAAAATATCTTTTATGAAGATTTGGGGTTGTGAGGCTTACGTTCGACGTCAAGTCTCAGACAAGCTAGGCCCCAAATCAGATAAGTGTTATTTTGTAGGATATCCCAAGGAAACGAAGGGATATTACTTTTATATTCCCACACAAGGCAAAGTGTTTGTCGCTAGAACTGATATTTTTCTAGAAAGAGAGTTTATTTCTAGAAGAACCAGTGGGAGTAAAATCAATCTTGAAGAAGTTCAAGATATAGAAAATAGCACTGAGGCCTCGATGGAAATTGAACAGGCACCACAAAGTGTTGTGGATCATGAGTTTGTTGCACAAGAAGTTGTGGAGCAACAACCTGTTCAAGTAGACCAACCTCTTCGCAGATCTGATAGGATACGTCGTCAGCCTGAGAGATATTCATTTCTCTTGTCTGACCATGATGATGTTATGCTTGTTGAGTTGAACGAGCCTACATCCTATCAGGAAGCTGTGATGAGCCCAGATTCTGAGAAATGGCTAGAGGCCATGAGGTCCGAAATGGAATCCATGTACACTAACCAAGTATGGACTTTGGTTGATCCACCTGAGGGGATCAAACCCATTGGGTGTAAGTGGGTCTTTAAGAGAAAGACTGACATGGATGGTCTTATGCATACCTATAAAGGGCGATTGGTAGCTAAAGGCTTCAAGCAAATTCATGGTATTGACTATGATGAAACCTTTTCACCAGTTGCGATGCTTAAGTCTATTCGGATCATGCTTGCTATTGCAGCTTACCATGATTATGAGATCTGGCAGATGGATGTCAAAACTGCGTTTCTGAATGGAAACCTACTCGAGGATGTGTACATGACACAACCTGAGGGTTTTGTAGATCCAAAGCATGCTGGAAAGGTATGCAAGCTGCAAAGGTCCATCTATGGACTAAAGCAAGCTTCTCGAAGCTGGAATCTTCGATTCGATGATGCAATCAAAAAGTTTAGTTTCATCAAGAATGAAGATGAACCCTGTGTCTACAAGAGGGTTAGTGGGAGCACAGTTATCTTTCTAATCTTGTATGTGGATGACATACTCCTCATTGGAAATGATATCCCTTCACTACAGTCTGTGAAGACATGGCTAGGGAATTGTTTCTCAATGAAAGACTTAGGTGAAGCAGCCTATATTCTAGGCATCAAGATCTATAGAGATAGATCTAAGAGATTGCTTGGCCTAAGTCAGAGTACATACATTGACAAGGTATTACATCGTTTTGCCTTGCAGAATTCCAAGAAGGGATTTCTGTCGATGTCACATGGTGTGAGTCTTTCGAAGACTCAATGTCCCTCTTCTAAGGAGGAGAGAGACCGCATGGATCAGATCCCTTATGCATCTGCTATAGGGTCTATCATGTACGTCATGCTTTGTACTCGCCCTGATGTCTCGTATGCTTTGAGCATGACGAGCAGATACCAGTCAGATCCAGGTGAAAGTCACTGGACAGCGGTCAAGAATATTCTTAAGTACTTACGAAGGACGAAAGAATATTTCTTGATATTTGGAGGCGATGAGGAGCTAGCTGTAAAGGGTTACAGTGATGCAAGCTTCCAAACCGACAGGGATGATTTCAGATCACAGTCAGGGTATGTGTTTTGCCTGAATGGTGGCGCTGTGAGCTGGAAGAGTTTGAAGCAGGACACAGTTGCAGATTCTACAACAGAAGCCGAGTATATTGCTGCGTCTGATGCAGCAAAGGAGGCTGTTTGGATCCGCAAGTTCATCACTGAACTTGGGGTGGTTCCTAGCATAGCAGACCCTATAGACCTCTATTGTGACAACAATGGGGCTATTGCACAGGCTAAGGAACCTCGCTCTCATCAGCGGACCAAACACATACTACGGCGCTTCCATCTCATTCGAGAGATCATCGATAGAGGAGATGTGAGGATATGCAGAGTACCGACAGATGCTAACATCGCAGATCCTTTGACCAAGGCTTTGGCACAGAGAAAGCATGATGGTCACACTAGGTCACTGGGTATTAGATATTACAGTGATTGACACTAGTGCTAGTGGGAGATTGTTAGTAGTAGCCCTAGAGCCAATTATGTGATGATTGACTAGGGACTTTTGTATCATATTCTATTATTAATAAAGGCAAGGTTTTTGGTTATTATACTTACTTTTGTATTTGTGCCAAATAACTAAGTATAATAATGTCCTTGGGTAGCTAGTTCTAATCTATATCATATCGATTGTTTGAATCGATAGTGAGATGATATAGAGAACACTACTCTTAATCATTCCTAGTCAAGCATTAATATTCAGGGACGATGTTAATGCGTTGAGACTAGCATGTAGGTCAACTGGATGACTTGATCTCACAAGTCATGGATATGGGATATCGAGTTGACACATGGGTATACATTAGAGAATGTATACTGAATTGACCCGCCATGAGAAAGTTTCATGGATCGTTATATGAGTGTCATAAACTTTCTCATGTGACTATTGGTATGAATAGTCCTTAGACCTGAAGTCACTACGGTTCCCTACATAAGGAGTTATGTACTTTGGTATCGTCAAACGTCACCCGTAACAGGGTGGACTATAAAGGCGATCACTGGGTATGTAACAAATTATGCGGAGGGATGTGAGTGATGTAGATGGGATCTATCCCTCCCATATAACGGGAGTGATATCTTACGGCCTCTTGATAGAGTAGGACCACGAAATGCATGGTCATGCTCAAATGAGTCAATATGAGATATTGAGCTCATTTGCTTGAGTGAGTCTACTTGGGGATCAAGAAACATAAAGATTGATAAGAGGATGACACGGTCTATGCCTCATTGATCAATCTAGATATCGAGGATAGAAGGACATGGTCATACATTATCATAGTCACGAAGGTTATGTCGGATCTCGACATTCTTGTCACTTGGGTAGCAATGATGCATTGCTAGATGTCACTCATTGCTTATGTTTCTAAAATGGATTTTAGAAACATTGCCAACGTTACAAGAACCTATTGGGTCACACACAAATAACACTCTATTTGGAGATGAGTTCATTTTAGTTTGACTAAAAGAACAATTAAGCTCATTGGATGGCCTAGACTTGAGTTAGACTCAAGTTGGTTGAATTTGAGTTAGACTCAAATTAAACCAAATTGACCAATGAATTTTGATTCATCATGCATGATTAATGTGGATTAATCATGCATTGAAGAAGAGCATGGAAGTTATCATGCATGGAAGTTATCATGCATAAGGATTAATCATGCATTGATGATTGATGAAGAATACCAAAAGCCTAAAAACCTTTGGTATTCATGGCATGAGTATAAAAGAGTTTTTCTTGCAAAAACTCATGTTGGATGTTCATTCTTCTTCTCTCTCTCTTCTTCTTGGCCGAGCTCTCCCAAAAGGTTGCTAGCACAACCAAAGTTTCTCCAAAAAGTGAGTGTTAGTGTGGATACGCATAGAGGCACGGACACTTGAACGTGCTAGAGATCCGATAACCTTTGGACAAGCGGGATAAGCGAAGGGCACGCATCAAAGGTAAACCCTATTAGATAGGATTTTTGTAGATTTAAACTTGTATGAGTTTTTTTTCGCATGGATCGCTCGAGGGATCCTATTTTTCGCTGTGAAATTTTTATTTTATCGCATAGGATTCCCAACAACCGTTCAAGTCACGAGAACACCCTCATTCGGGGATATCTCCTTTAGACTCTGACCCCTCTACTTACCTCACTTAATCATTAATGCCAATGATCATATGTAGGAGTATCTCCACTCAAGAACGTCGTCAGCACACTGTCTAAGTCGCGAGAATATCCCCGTCGAAGAATATCTCCACTGGACTCCTACCCCTCCACTTACTTTACTTAATCATTACTACTAATGATTCTCTAATCCTGAGTCTGACAAGAGGAAGTGCCTTATGCATGGACTTGACAAAAGTTGTCCAACAGTGGGCTAACGTCAACAAGTGTTGTTTTCATCATGGTAAGTGAAAGTCAATGTTAGGCCTAAACTTGTGCATGCCCTTTGAACATGACCATAACTTTGGCAAAACAGTGGCAACCTTACATCCCCACACCTTTGACGATCTAATTAATACATATGGTAGCATGTGGGGAAGGCTTGTCTCTCAACTATAAAAGAGGCAGAATGTGTAGCAAGAAGGCTCTCTTGGCTCTCTCAAGCTCTCTCTTTCTCGCTATTAGTAACTCCAAGTCAAGGCAATGGTTGATCTGGTCAATCACTATTCTTCTTCTTACTTTAGCACTTGTTAAAACCTTTCCCGAGCAGAAGCCATGCATTCTGTTGGTGCAGTCTTGCCCCAAGTATCAGTTGATTTTAATATTTGGCTAAATGAGTTTAAGTTAGACAATGTTGGTGATCTAACATGTGTGATTTGAGTAAGTAGAAAAGTTCAGATTTGAAGTCTTGGCAAACGATGAAGTCCCGCAGGTGCAACATTTTGGCAAATGGTGAAGTCCCGGAGGTGCGGGCTCTTGGCAAATGGTGAAGTCCCGGAGGTGCGGCCTCTAGCAAATGGTGAAAAGAAAGACTTAGCATGACGAAGTTGAGGGAACATCTCAAGCAAGTACAAGGATAAGGAGCCGTGGGCTCGAAAGCATCTAAGGGGGGCACGAGGCTTGTGAAAGATGTTTAAAGGCGTGAGTCAAGGCTAAGGGATGAAGAAAGAAGCTGAAAGGTGAGTTTCAGCTTCATCAGTCGACTGTGATGGTATCAGTCGACTGTGATGCAAGATTCTCATTTTTTTCATCATTGTAAGATCTTCAAATTCTGTAAAGCTCTCATACTCTTCCTCCAATCTTCTCTATACATGTGTAAGAGGAAGAGATCATGTGCAAAGGTTTCTCCACCTTCAAAGTTTCTTTGAAAGGGAGAAAGTTCATAGTGAAAAGTTCTGGTAGTGTGTGTGAATCTTTGGATTAGTCACCTCGATGAGGTGGATACCAAGTAAAAGGGATTAGCATTGCTTGATCTTAATTTTGTTTTTATCTTGTACTTCCGCCAACAATCTTGTAAGTAAGATCAAAAGTTGCTATTCACCCTCCCTCTAACAAACGCAACGGTCGCAACACATCCCATCTTTCAGCTCAAGTCCTTCTCTAGTAGAAGACTTCCTTTCTTTTAGCTCAAGTCATTCTCCCGAAAAAGGAACTCTTTCTTGCAACTCTGTACTAACTTAACTATTGAAGGGGTTACACCAGTGACATCAACCCCCTCCCCCCCCCCCCCCCCCCCCCCCCCCACACACACACACTGATGTTGATTCGTAGATCGAAGACACACAGAAGACCCGTTTGGGTGCGCAAGATTAGAAGTTTTATCAGATTCTCACAAGTAGGAGACTCGTTCGGGTTCGCAAGATCAGAAGCTTTACTTGATTCTCACAAGCAGGAGACTCGCTCGGGTACGCAGGATCAGACACTGCCATATTCAGACCAAAATGGAGAATTATGGTCGGGTAGCTAGGGAGAGCGGTGATGACCCACATCGCAGCTCGGGTGGACCATCTTGAGTGAATACCAGCTTGGGTGAATACCAACTAGGGTGAAGACTCAGCTCAGACACAAAAGAACGAGAGTTATCGGTCTGCATATTTCAAAGCAGATCATTGAAGTGGATCAGAAGCTCTATTTGATTCAAACTCAAAGGAAATGGTATCGCCGAGCCAAGAATGAGGAGGATTCAGACCACATGAGAACTCTTAAGAGAAGAGAGCTAAAAAAGAGATTTCACAACTTGAGCATTGAGTGTTTTGAAACAAAAGAGTGGGGTTCATTTTATATGGATGAAAGGTTACTCCCAAAGAGTGAAGGGTTTCTTCTAAGAGGTAAAATTCACTTAAAATATTATTGATTACTATTAATTATTCAATTAATCAATAATTGAAATATACATTAATTAATTAAATTAATATTATAGTGGTAATTAATCTGATTAATTCAATTAATCTTTTATAAATATCAATTAATTGATATTATAACTACCGATTAATATTTTGATCAATTAATTAATCTTTATCAATTGATCAATCAATGAATTCATTTTAAGTTAAATTTTAGAAATTAATTTCAATTTCATAACCCTTAATTGTTCCATACGGATTGACATTCACGCATATTCGAGCTAGCACTCATGTAATCTCATCCATGAACTTAGCTCATGTACAAGCCAAAACTTCTATCCAATCATAATGGATAAATCATTCATTAAACATTAATTTCTCATTCACTCGAGAAGTTGGTTTAAGATGGTCTACTCGCTAATAGCGATCCTATCCCTATTTAATTTATTGGTTACCAAAATCAATTTCCAATAGAGGTTTCGTTAGACGTCTACCTCCCAAGACACAATAGCTCAATCACGTTCGCAACCAAGCACTAGTTGTACCTTGTAAACTAAATCGTACCCAAACATTATCACTTGTAAAGCAAAGAAAAGTTGTCAAGAATGTTTGCCTAGCAAGGAGGTGGAGAATGTGAGGGGGCGAAGTATGGAATTTTCATACTCTATTTCTGTGTCTGTATTCTTTTTTCTATCCAAGGTAGGAGCCTCCTTTGATAGGCATCAAATCTTAGTAGTATTGAATGGTCGATTAATAGTCATTCATTGCCTTCATGTCGGTTGGCTTGAAACATTAGCAGCTAGCTTAATGTTCGGGAGATTATGGTCCGTCATTAATGTCCGACTGTTTCAGGTTAGATCATTAATGTGTCCGTTCACAAAGCAAGGATAAAAAATAATTCATTTGGCAAAATATTAACTGATCTACTTAAGCAATTTTTATGTCGATTGATTCGACATTTGACTCTGATAGATCACACTCATACATGAGTCAATTGGGTGACCTTGGATTTGCACCCGGCAAGCACATGAGAAAGAGCCTCTCACTTATATATGTTCACAACACTAAAAGGTTATAAATCATTATAAACCAATCTCAAAGCCACAAACCCCCAAATATGAGACTACCCTCCCTGAGTTCATTTTTTATCCATTTTCATTCACTTTTCCAACACTAACAAGGATAAATCAACTAAAAATCTTACAACTCCAAGCTGTTATGCTGACAAACTTTGCACACCAGATGTTTTGCTTCTTTCTCAGATTTCTTCTATTCTCTTGACCACATCGTTCATAACTGGACGCCGTTCAGGATCTAACTCTAAACAATCAAGAGCAATTTGAGTCAGCTTCAGCATATCTGAATACCTCTCTTTCTCCGAAGCTATTTCCATGTCCAGGATATCAGTAGGCCGACTGTTAGTGACATTGGATCTCACCCACCCTGGTAGATCTTCCTCATCTCCAGGAAATCGACCCGTAACGACCTCCAGAAGAACGAGACCGAAACAATAAACATCAGCCTTGTCTGCAAGCTTCATGCCCTGAGAAAATTCAGGTACCTTTCCAACCGCCAACCTGTGGACTTGAGTTGAAGGTAGGATAGAGTAGAAACCATAATCTGTGAGCCTAGAATTGTATTCTTTGCCTTCATCGTTATGATCAATGAGAACATTTGATGACTTCAAGTTTGCATGAGTAATTTTGTGAAACCGCGTGCTTTCGTGGAGATAGGCTAAGCCCCTTGCTATTCCCTTCACAATATTCAAGCGCGATTCCCACTTCAAAACAATCCTTGCCTCACCTCGGTTATCTGAGACCACGAGACAAAGCATATACCAGACATTTAAACATTTAGTTTTACTCGAACGTAATTTTTGTACAAAAATGGCGATCAAAATTTAGTAGAGTTAGTTTAGTTACTACCATGTAGAAGCTGAAACAAGTTTCCCCCGGAGACATGCTCAAAGACGACCAGCTTCTCCTGCTTGGAGCAGTGGAAGGAAAGCATCTCCACCAGGTTCTCGTGCCTCAACCTTCCCAGTAGCTGCATCTGTTGGACAAACTCCTCCTTGCTGACTCCATTGGCGCCGAGCAGCCTCTTCACCACCATGATAGGACCCGACTCCGGTATTGCTCTGAAGGTGTTCCCCAACTCCCCCTTTCCCAACCACTCTGCCGGAGATTTCATCAGATCGTCGAGGTCACAGGTAGCCTTCTCTTTGTCGTAGAACATCAAGTTCTTGTTTTGATTCGCCTCTGATATGGTCTCTGAAGTTCCTGAGCCCTTTGCGAGGGAAGCTTCTACAATTAAGTGGAATAACAGCTTAGTATATCGCGAGGGAATTTCATATCAGTTGGCATACTAAACCTTAAGATGAGTAGGATAACACTTCAATTTATATATGCAACAGAAATTGTGTATTTTCCTAATTTTTTTTATTGAATTATGATAAGCAATCAAATTTATATGATGAATAGATGTGGAAAGTGCAGTGCCATACCTAGATCAAATGCTTTCTGTGTGGCCTTCTTACTCCGCCTCTTCAAGCAGAACAAGAAGCAAACCGTCACCATGCAAACGACTGCCAAGGCACTGATAACGATCAAGACAATAGCCCAAGACCTCAATGACTTGCCGCTCGATAAACTGCTCGCCCTGGTGCCTGTTTGCCCGCTGGGAGGAGCTGGAGAAGCTGGGGAGGAGCATGGGTTGGACAAAGGCTTGCCACACAGCCGCAAGTTGTTCGCAAATGAAGTGGTTGGAAACCCTTGCAACACAGGGTTGTTCGGGATCCTTCCTTCAAGGTGGTTGTATGACACATTGAACCGTCCCAGTGCTTGCTGATTAAATGCTGGAATTGTTCCAATGAGATTGTTATCCTGGAGCTCCAACTGAGCCAAGTTAGGCAGAGCCACAAACTGCAGAGGAATCGTTCCCGAGAATTGATTGCTCGCAAAGGAGACAACTCGGAGATTGATAAGCCCCTGGAGAGTAGGAAGCGTGCCGTAGAGGGCGTTATTGCTAAGATCAAGGGAGGCCAAGTACCACAGATTTTGGAGAACTGTGGAAGGGATGGAGCCTGAGAGTCGCATTCCTGGAAGGGAAACGCCAGCCACTCTTGAGTTCTGGCAAGTGATGCCAAACCATTGGGATCCATTAGTGGAGCAAGGAGAGCCAGTCCAGTTCGCATAGAGGATTAGAGGAGGGCTAAAGGAATTGCGAAGCTGAATCAGGTCGGCAGCTTCGCTTCCATAAAGCACATGTTGTCTTGATCTATTGCCTGAAGCTGCAATGCATGTGAGCTCCAGCAACAAAGTAGCTATGAATAACATGGGCATGCTTTTGCCACTGAAATCCATGGAATTAAGAAGGGGGAGCAAGGAGATTGGAGATATAGATAGCACATGTAAGAGAAGATTGAGGAAGAAAGGAAGACGAGTGACCTTTTTAAAGGTGGCGTATTGATTTTGTCAAGTAATGTTGGTCAACAACTCAGTCTGCTAAGACCTTCAATGAATTATTTGAAGCTTTGCTGACTGAATAGCCGTTAGGGGAGGTGAGAATGGTTGCACCAATGATTGGAACAAGGAGAGGCAGCCTCATGCTAATATATATTTGGTATTGGTGACATTATTAATATCGCAGTTCAATTTAGGTGGGAGGAGATCATCTGATGATGTGAGAGTATTCAGTATTCAAATGATTGGTACACCTGGACAGATTAATCTCTCTAAATTAACAGAACAAAGCAAGATTTGTCCAATTCTTAATCAAGAACAGAACAAATATGTTAATCTTAGAATTAATATTTCTAAACTACCCTGCTAACTTAATTGTAGAAGTGTTCGCTTAGACTAACTATAGACTCTACATCGTCCAAAATTTAAGTCATTCATCGTGGATCACAAAGTAGGACCACTGATGGCGGTTAATATGTTTGAAAATAAAATTTAGAAGGAAAAAAAACACTGGAAACAACAGCTGACGACCAAAATTAGATGTTCTAGGTTCAAAACAACAAAGAACAGGAGAAATATTGTACCTAATTGTTGGTAGTGGGGGATGTGAACAATTATGCAAACTATCCATGTGTCATACTTTTCGAACTACTCTCCTTGTGTCCGAGTTTCAGAAAAAGACTGCTAGATGAGAAGGATGAGAACTTTGTTCTTATCAAGTAAAGAGTGCATTATCTCCAGAGGAGAACATTCAAGTTCGAGATGAGGAATTTAATTTGTGGAACCGTGAAGGATTGTTAGTTGGTAATCGTCCTTCCGATGACAAACACGGTGAATAAAATTGACAAGGAATCATTGTTTACAATTTTATGTTGTTCATGCATATCACAATTCTACATTGATATCAGAGTGATTATTTAATATGCATGTTCTATCGTATCATTAAATTACAATTTTAGTATGCATGAACAGAATGAGATGATATGCATGGTCTATCGTATCGTTAAATTGTAATTTTAGAATGTATGTACAAAATGAGAAAAAAAAATATTGTTCATGGAAAAACTTATAACTTTATCATGTATGTATGGTTCGTAAAAAAAAATCATGATCAAGTAAGATACTTTTCATGCGAAGAAAACTATACTGTTTAAGCTCAAAAAAAAAAAAACCTGAACACTAAATTATTATTTATGCATTGGGAAAAAAATATCAGTGAGGTTACTGTTCATGAGGAAAAGTCATGAACCCTAGGTTACTGTTTACGCAAAAAAAAAAAAAAAAAAGAAAAGTAACCTTAAAAAACTGTTCATGAAAAAAGGTTAACTGAAAGCGTGTTGAATTTTTTTTTGTTATTTCTTCATGCTTCTGCTTCAATTATGGCTTAAAAAAATTGGGCTTGGGCTTAAAAAATTGGTTTGGATAAAAGTCCAATTAGATTAATTCTAATGATGACATTGGATCAAGCTTACACTCGAGATTTGGTAACTCAGTCAAACTCGGTCAGTCGAGTGTTGCTGATTGAGTGCTGCTAAGTGCTTTGACACAAGGCTATCAAGTCGTGTTAAGTGGTTTCGGCATGAGAATATCGAATGAGACTCGAGATGATGAAGTCGAGTTAGACTCAAACATAGCTAACAACACTTGGATTCCAACTTCAGAGTTGGCTAAATCTCACTCAGAATTGATACGAATAATTCGGACTTGGGATGCCAAGAAGGATATTCAACGAGCCAAGTGCAAACCTAACGTGTCGAGTGGTTGTTTAGAAGAACAACTCGGACTCAAATTAAACAACTCAAACTCAGTCGGCTTATGGAATCAGCATTGTCTACAAATCCAGCGACTCTGGTATGTCGAGTGGGTACTTGGACTCAGTTAACAGCGTGACTCGAGTTTGCTGTGTGGGGATGCTGCCGAGTCGCCAAGATGTACTATCGAGTGGGGGCGTTGGCAAAGTCGTCTGAGATATACCTACTCGAATTCAACTTCGACTTAAGGAGTTTATTTTTGATCGGACTCAGGCAAACAAAGCGCACTGGCACTCGGGGTGCTCAGCAGGAGGTGGTCACATACTCAAATCCACTTGGACCATTTGGAATCTGGATTCAGTAGTTGACAGAACAGTTGACTGGAATTTTTCTTGATTGTATATGTGTTGTGTATTGGTTCTATGTATATTTGAATTGGAATGAGCTAGTTTTGTTACTGGTTTGTCGATTTTATACTAACTTTATTGATTTCAATTTTAAATTACATAGACGATATGCATTATGGATACTATATAATCCTTCTTATAGAGTCAAAGGACACATTAGGAGGCTTGATAAATTATTCTAGAGACTCAAGCAGTATGATTTTTTTATCCTGGGCAATTATAGGATTTGGGCCTTAGTGCGCTCACTGCCAACCAATCAGGCCTTAATGCGCTCACTGCTAACCAATCTCAATGAAGTAGCACATCATATATGGGGTGCTGTGAAGGATGCATCACATATGCACAGTTGTGTATAGAGCTATTTCAAATGTGGATTAGAAAATACCCACCTCAAGAAGGTGTTCCTAAAGGGATTGAGAAAGATCTAGAAGAGGATCCAAATGTGGATTCAGAGAATCAAGAAATCAATCTGCCTGAGTTGCGCTAGTTGAGCGATAGGAATTATATTGATAACTACTACACTAATGTTTGCCCTAGTTGGAGTAGTAGTGACCTATCTAGTTTCTTAGAGTTGTTTATGATTTTATGTTATATATTAACATAGTTTGTGACTATGAAAAAGTATGTTATGTGTTAACAAATTTAAAAATTTTATGCTATGTCTTAACATAGTATGTGACTATGAAAAAGTATGTTATGTGTTGATAAACTTGAAAACTTTATATTATGTGCTAACATACTATGTGACTATGAAAAAGAATATTATTTATGTGTTGACAAACTTGAAAATAGAAGCAAAAAATCATAGTTGATTTCAAAACCACTTTTGAACCCTTCAGCAATTATAATTATTTATGCATCTATTCCTTTCACTCATCTTATACCTGCTTGATTCATGACATGGTCTATGTGTCATCCCCCACTAGGTTGACTACGTTCACACCTAGCCCAAGCAGTAGTTCCTCATCCTGCGAATTCAAGTTACTCAAATCATCTGTCCAAAAGGACCATCCCCTTGATGTATTTTTACTTTGGCCAAAGACTTACGAGTAACAATCCTGACAAGTAGTCATAGGGTATACGTCTACTAATAAAAGGAATGGTGAATCCTTTATGGGTTACTCAATCACCTTTGGATACTTTGACTTATACCCAATCATCCTGGCTCTACACCTCTGTAGAGACATTTGCTTAAAATGTCAAAGTATAAGTCTTCATGACCAACATAACTTGAATATCCCAAATTGAAAGAAACTTACACTTGAGATGCAATGAGATCTTCATATACATATATAGAACCATATGAAATCTCATGGCAGATCACATTTCGATGAACAGGTTACCCTTAATCGGTATCCATATGTTATCTCTCAACATCGCATTGTTTCTAACCAGTTAGGATTGACTACTTAGTTAAACCAAAGAGTCTAACATATGTTAGTATTATAGAATCAATAATGTTCAGTCTCATCAATTTATCGACTAGAAATATTTCAATACGTACATAATTACACATGAAGAGATACCTATTAATTGTGATTCAATCAGAATTTCTCACGCTATGCATTATATTGTGGACTTCATTAATTGAATTTAAGATCTAATCAGATACATAGAGAATATACA
>NC_133879.1:3738283-3796745 GCF_044706935.1 Curcuma longa
AGACGCGCCGCCGTCTTCCCCTGCACGCGCCACCTGCGTCCTCATCCAGTCGGCGTCGGAGCCGACGCCACCCCTGTTCTGCGGATTCACGCGAGAAGAAGACAGATTTAATTAATTAGATTTATTAATTAAGGTAAGTTAATTAATTTAAGAAGTTTGATTAATTAAAGGTTGTTAATTAAACTAGTTTAGTTAGATACTAATCCATTAATTCGTTAATTAATAGTAAGTTAATAATTAATTAGTTAATTAGTTAATTAGTTAATTGTTTAATCAGTTAATTAAATAGTTAATTAGTAAATCAATTAATTAGTTTAATGGTTAGTATTTGATTAATCAAAGATGTATATGTTGGATTAATCCAATTGGAAAGGTTGAGGGGGTTTAACTAATTAGCTGAGTACATCTTACGAGTAAACATCATAATGTAGGATTAAAGTGAGTGCTAAAGGGGGTGAATAGCGCGTTTGTCACTTTTCACGTATTCGTAAAACTTCAGTCGAGTAATTAAAACACAACAAAAGTAGACAAGTTTATTTTTAGTTGGTTTACAACCACTGGCTGCTACTCCAAGGCCCAAAGTCTTTAACCATTTACTTTGAGTAATCTACTATAAAACTCTTTCTCTTTTGAGAAAGAGTCTTGTCTTTACATAGAAATGTAAGATTGATAAACTTTTATCAATCTAGTAATTTAAGTATAGAAAAAAGGAAAAACCAAAATTAAATTTTATTGACAATATAAGTAGGAAGTTCATGCAGTTGTTGGTGCAACTTTCCGACGTTACGATGACATCTCGGGTGCTTCAGTTGCACATAGAATGGACGTCGAGATAGCGTAAAATGAATGTTTTAGGGTTTCCCCTCGCAGCTACTTTTATAGAGTAATCAAGACGCCTAGAACTCCTTCCGAGCGCCTCCATGTATTTACGTTGATCTGCTATCGATGCTGACTTAGCATCTCCGGCACCTGAAATGCTGACATGGAGGTTGCCAGATCTGCTTTGACTCTGTTGTGTCTTATCCATATCTGGATGCTTGGAGCCTTCTGGGCGCCTGGGATCATCTGGATCCAAGAAGGACGCTCGAAACTTGAAGTTCTAGTTCCTCAATTTTCTATATCACAGAGTTAGTACAAAACATATATGACAGGAAATTAGAATTTAATAATTTACTAACTGTCTGATCTTGACTTTTAGGTTTCCAGTGAAATCTTAGGTCAGACCAATCCCTACTGTTCTCTTCAAGAGAATACATCCTCACCTACTCCTCTTAGGAGATATTACCTTTGCCAACCATCCGATCCTCTAAACAGAGTTGGACTTTTGCTCAGCATCCGATCCTCGACCTTCTGGACTTTCCTCCGATGTCTGGTCCTCGCTGACCCATTGTTTTGCTAGACGTCCTGTCCATGACCCGCATAGACTTTTTGCCTGGTACTTTGATTTGCCAAGTCTTTCTACCCAGTCCTCCTAACTAGGACTTCCTTGTCTGGTCCTCTAGACTATGACTTCCTTGTCTAGCCTCAACTAGAACTTTTTCTGTGCTACCTGCATACTCATTTTAGCTCGTTAGTACACATCATAAGCTTAACTTGAACTCTTTGTTATGATCAAAATCACGATTCAATTAGCTGGTGCTCCTTGCATCAACACATAAGGGATCGATTAAAAAGACTTTTTGATTTGTCTCAAGAGGCTAATATCACTAAGATGCTATACTATTTCAGCATGTCGAATTGTAACATTGAATAGATACCTATAACAAAAGGTACTATTTTGAGCAAGAGTATGTATCCCAAGACTCCAAAAGAAATAATCGAGATAAAGGAAAAAAATCATATTCCAGTTCTAGTAGTTTAATGTACACTACGTTGTGTATACGTTCTGATATCAACTATATTATCGGCTTAGTTAACCATTTCCACTCAAACTCAAGATTGAGATATTGAAAAATAGTGAAGTGGATATTTAGATATCTTAAAGGGACAACATATTATTATCTTTGTTTCTAAGGATCTAATATTAATCTGAAGATGCAGATTGGGCAGGGGACCTTGATGATAGAAAATCCACATCTGGTTATACCTTCTTGCTGAATGGTGGCACCATCTCATGAAACAGCAAGAAAAAGGCTTGGATAGCCCTTTCGACAATGAAAGTTAAGTATGTAGCTTGTTCGGCAGTTGTGCAAAAAGTCGTTTGGTTAAGAAAGTTTCTGAAGCATCTGAAAATTGTCGAGGATAATGGGAGTCATGTTACAGTATACTGTGACAATCAAACTGCTATAACTTTTTCTAAGGATTCTAAATATCATAGCAAGGTAAACACATAACTATAAAGTATAACTTTATAAGGAATATAATTATTAAGAAAAAGATAATTCTTGAGTATACCCCTACATGTGTTATGCTTGTAAATCTTTTTACTAAGCCATTGACTAGAGAGTCATTTCAAGGACATATGAAATCTTTGAAATTTTAGAGAATATAACATATTGTAAGACAATCAGATAATGTAAAATGATTGTTTATGAAATGTCATGATCTATTCAGTGTATATATCTCTGTTACATTTGGATAAAGTCTTAGTGAACATGTTGGCAAGTTAAGATTGGTCCTGTGACATGGATAATCTGTAGGGAATCCTATGTGATAAACAACAAATCGTAGCGGAAAGAAGATCCCTTGAGCGATCCATGTGAAAGAAAACTCATACAAGTTTAGCTCTACAAAATCCTATCTAATATGGTATACCTTTGGAGTGTGCCCTTCGCTTATCCCGCTCGTTCAAAGTTTGTCGGATCTCTTGCATGTTTAAGTGTCTGTATCTCTATGTGTATCCACACGAATACTCACTTTTTGAAAAAAAAAATTTGGTTGTGTTAGCAACCCTTGGTGGTGTGTTCGGCCAAGAAAAAGAGGAGGCAAGAAAATGAACATCCAACATGAGTTTTGGGAAGAAAAAACTTTTTTATACTCAAGCCATGAATACCAAAGATTTTTAGGCTTTTGGTATTCCCTCATTAATGCATGATTAATCCTTAAAAATTAAAATAAATTTATATATTCACTAGTCGACTAATTATATTTTTTGTTGTGTATATAAAATGTAATTATGAATAATTATATTGATTGAAGATATTGAACATGCTCTTAACATAACAATCACTATGAGGGATTAAAAATATTTATATTGATACAAATGATTTAATCTGTGTAAAATGTAAATTATTAATGTTTTTTGGAGAACGACTATGTAAAGTGTAACAAATTTCTTAATATTAATCGCTCTGTATGTTTGCTGTCGCATGAATCATTTTTTTCCTTAAGTACGAATTGAATGTTTTATTGGTCTTTGTGGCTATTTGATCTTTATGGCTATATGATTTTTATGACTTGACTTAGACGAGTGGAGAGATATTGGTAGCAAGGGATGTGGGCAGTTATCAAAACTATCCATGTGCCACACTTTCCCCACTACTCTCCCTTTGTTTAAGGGTGCATCCAAGTTCTGGAGAAAGACTACCGGATGAGAAGGGTGAGAACTCTATTCTTATCAAGTAAAGAGTGCATTATCTCAGGAGAAGAACATTCAAGTTCGAGACAAACAATTTGGTTTGTAGAACTTTGAAGGGTTGTTCGGTGCTAATCGTCCTTCCGACGACGATACTTACGGTGAACAAAATTGATAAGAAATCAGTATAAGTGTTTACAATTTTATGTTGTTCATGCATATCACAGTTATACACTGATGCCAGATTTACTCTAGATAAGGATAACAAAGAGTTGGATCTTTAAGAGCAATGAGGCAACAGTGAATTCATAGCCAGGCACGGGTCGATGAGCTCATGACCAGGCTGCAAGCTTGTGGGTTGGCGAGTTCACGGCCTAACGGCCAGCAGGCAACAACGAGCTTGTGGATAGCAAACAAGCTCGGAGGTCTGAACATGCTCACGTGCTTGCAGGAGGCTGACAAACTCGTGAGCAAGCCACGTGCTTGCAGCCTACTTAGCCAACGAGCTCACAGTTGTAGTTGAATTCGTGGATAGCCAACTGAAGGGCGATGCTCAAGAGGAGGGTACAATCAAGACTTAAGGAAAAGATAAATTTTATTAAACCAAAATTTAAGAGTTTTAGCCAAAAATTCATCTTATTCAGATCTGTTCCAAGGTTAGCAAGTCATCCAAAGCTGAAGATTCGAGCCATGTTACATTTTGTAATCAATGGACAATATTTCAATTCCATCACAAATTTGTGACGTTTTGTAGATTGCACAATGGATGATTGTGATTGCAACTTTTCAGTCATATCCTTGTTTGTTTGGTTCCTTCCAATCTCATAAGATATAAATGCAATACCAAATTGGCATGTTGGACATAAACAGATGATAAATTAAAAAGTTTCAATATGTGTGACACTAACATAGCACCTAATGCCAACAGTGAACGACAACCTTCATAGTACACGAATTCAGAATAACAAAATTTCCATCACAAATTTGTGAGCTAAGGCTTGCAACAGCTAGGTGCAGCATGATACCAAATGCTAATTTACTAAAAGTTTCTTTCTGGGTAGCATCAGGGCCGATTGGCTAATTCGCTAAAGGCCGATTCAGATGCTTCTTGAACCTTCCTTCGATTTTTGAATTGGAGGCCCAACTATAAGCTCAAATAAATTATAGTAAAATTTTCATTTTTTTACCTCTCAAAATTCATCATTTTTTTAATAAAAAAATTCCTCATACTTTTAAACTCCCATAATTTTTCAAACCAGTAGCTGGTTATGCGATTTACCCAGATCACACAGGTAATATTAAGATTGTCCAAATCACATAGCCTTGTATAAGTTCATTTTCTATTTTACTCTTCTCAAAAATCGTGTGTGTGGTCACGTCATCGTTTGAAGCAGGGATGGTTTAAACGACAGTCCAAGGTATCTTACCGAACCACTGCATGTTTTCATATAAAAAAAATCTTGACACCGCCTCACTCCCGCTTCATCGGCAAAATTAGAAATCCTAGTTTTCATTGGCGAAATCAACCTAAATCCCTACTTTTACTTCATCGATCCTCCTTCATTTAGTGTTCACCCCACGCTTTCACTAGCCTCGCTCATGCCTCATCGACGAAATCAAGAACAGTAGCTCTTAGTGGTTCATTGGCCACCGTGTAATCTCCCTCTAGTACAAGATTTACATCCCTTCAACTGGTGGTTGTTCCCCGAAAGAATCAAGTCTGAGAGAGGGTTAACCTCAAGGCTACAGAATCATTAATATTCAAAATTTTGAAGAATCTATTATCTTCTGAGGTGAAATTATTTTGATTATATATTTTTAAAAAATTTAAACAAAATATGCATATTTAGTTTAACTTAGTTTCATAAAAGTTATGTGATTAAATTGATTTAAGCAGTATTATATAGGTAGGTCATCGAACTTAGTTAAAAAAATACATTATTTCAATACCATCATCAACTAGGAATAATATTTATAAATTATTCAATCTATACAATCAATTACTAGGATTACTAGTTGTCATATTTAATTTATATTTAAGTTTGTTAATTATACCCAAATAAATTGGTTAAAAAGTATAATTTATTTTGACTTTTGTGTTATACTTCTTACCATTGAAGAATTACCTAATAGAGTGATGCTGGTCTTCTAAATAATTTAATTTAATTTAACAAAAATCATATTATTTGATTGATTATTTATAAAGTTTGAATGTTTTATTTGTATACTATAAGAAATGCAAACATCTACATCAACCATTGTAAAAAAAAATTAAAGAATAATTTATCACATATGCAATAAAAGTTACATTGGATGAGTAAATTAAGTCATTTTATAAAATTTTTTTGTCAAACATCCCCAAAGGATAAGGGTAAGGGTAAGGGTAAGGGAAAGGGGCATTCAAGAGTGAATCTCTACTAAAAAAATTGCATTAGCATTATAAGCGGTAGCTCCTTTGTGTCTTTCCTTAGCATATCAAAAATTATACTTAAAGGATTACTAGTTAACATGTTTAAGAACTAGGATTCAAAAGGTAAAAGTTTAAAAATTTGCAATGTGGTTGTGGTCTTCACAATCAAAGACATAGCATTATCGCTCAGAATCATAGATAGAGGCATACATGTAAAGAAGTATTCTAATGTTGCTTCTGGAGAATTGTATAAAAGATATTTTACAAGGAAAGAGCTAAATCAATCCTAATTGGAACACCTAATGAAGAAAATATTATCTTCGGGTGGAATTAGATAAGGATGTTAGGTCATTTTATAAATTTTATATTTTGTATATTTTTTCTTCTACTTGTAAACTACCTATAGGAATTATAGATATTGTTGATGATATTGACAACCTAAGAAATTATAATTGGGTTGAGGCAATATATAATTATATGACACCTCAACTCTTAATATTTTGAGAAGTATTTGTCGGAAAGGCTCATAGTCATATTGTCACGCTACCTTTTATGAAGAGATTTGCTAGTTTACTTGTTGTAAGTCTTGAATATGTAGTTATTTATTTGCATAAATTGCTAATAGCATCCAATGATTTATTTATGGCATAGGCTTGGTTTCTTAAGCATGCCCCTATTCAACGACCAAGCAACATCGTAGGATCGAGAATAAGCAAGCAGAAGTCTACTTATTCTCATATTAATAAAGTAAGGGTTAAGTTAGAAGTACTCTCACCTCTCCAAGTAAACATAATATTAGTGTTAGAAGCACCACAGTGAATCTACTGGTTTGATATATGAGTAAGTGTAAAGTTTAAAGAAGGTTACTTGATAGATAGAAATCTTGGTTGGGAATCAAATAAATTGGTTAAGTCCTAGTGAAGCTATGCAAATATGAAGTCCTGATTGAGAACTAGGCAGTTGAAAGTCTTAGTTAGAAATCAAACAAAAAAATCTTAGTTGGGAACTGGACAAAATAAGTCCAAGGGGAGGCAAATGGGAGTTGTTACTTGATAGATAAGTCCAAGTGGAGACAGCTGAGATCTGTGGCTTGGCAAATGACACTAGATGAGTCAGTTGGGAGCTAAACATCTAATATGTGTGTATAAATCTAAAATCAATATCATATTGATTATGAGTATCAAGTGCAGGCAAGCAAAGCTCGACGGTTCCAAGAGACTTGGAGGGAGCCCGAGCGACTGGCTGGAGATAACCTTCGCCATTAAAGTCGAGATCGTATAGGGGACTGGAGCGAGGGGCAAGCGACCGCAGCATCCAGGAGACTGTAGATGCTTTCAAGCAATTGGTATAAATAGAATCCTATGATACGAGAAAGTCAGGCCAAAGAAGGAAGTTGACCTAGCTCCAAGCAATTGGGGAGATCCTAGTTGACCAAGATCGTGGATAATATTTATTATTGGATAAACATTATAGCCATATCAGTAAACTTTCAGGCGATCAGGGATGATCCAGTTGATCGGGAAATGCCACGTTAATATCTGAAGAAGGCCTATAAAAAGAGTTACGAGACATAGCTTTCAAGTATCTCATTCTCAATCATTCTTAACGTGTTCATGCTCACATTCTAATGCTCTTTGGATGCTACTTCGGTCATGTGTTGCAACATCACACTTCACTTTCTAAATACAGCAACTCGAGTGTAACATTGTCATTAGATTATTGTCGTACATTATTGTAATCTTAGGTCTTTATTTTTAGATTTTTTTAAAGGTTTCTCCACCTCTATAATCTTTCTAGAAAAGAGTTAATCGCAATAAGAATCAATTTATTTATGTTGCACGTCTATACAATTTATGCTATAGAAATCTTACATGTTTAACTTAGAAAATATTATTATTAAATTAGTCATATATCTGCTTTAATTGCTTATCATTTTTTTGTAGCATTACTCTATCTATATTGTTTAGAGTTATTTTTCATCCTTTAAAGTTTATAAAATTTGTAATGTTATTCACCCCTTCTCTAACGTCGAGTTCAATCTTACAAATTAGTATCAGAGTGGATTAAATTGATAGTACACTAGAAAAATCTGATTGGATAGAACTAGCTAAAACTCAATCACCTCATTCTAAACCAGTTAGACCAAGGAGTTGTATTAAAGCTAGTCAAGTTTAAAATTATTATTTTTTGCTTTGTCTAAGGAAATGATCGTTGCTATGATATTCAAAACGGTCCTTGTACCTCACCACGACCTGGAAGCTATGTTAGGAACTTTTTATTTAACTAGCCCAAAATAAAATCTGAATCTAACTTAAGATGAATTTTATATTTTGAGTCAGATTAAACTAATTTAAAACAATTAATTAAATTTGAGCCTGGCCTGAGCCAAACCCAACCCTGACTATAACCCAACCAAACCCAAATCAACCCCAACCCTAACCTAGCCCTAATCTACTAAAAATATTTTGTTTGCAACTTACCCAAGATTTGTAAAAATCTTAGAAATATCTTCAAATATATCCATGAAGGGAAGACTCAGCACAACCTGACCTCCTCTTTTCGATAGCAACAATTTTAACAATTGGAAGAGAAGGATTGAGTGCATCCTTATCAATGACTCTGAATGTTGAATAATCATCCAAAATGGAACCAACTTTCTTAGAGACTCAAAAGGCGAGTTATGCTGGTTCAAATCATGGACGGATGAGATCAAGAAGGCATCCTGATGCGGGGAGGGATAGTGATTATCCTGCGGGCAATATTGAATCCATTGGTTCAACTGTGAACATCGGAAATAATCTTTTAAAATCTGTTAATTCAGAAAAATATCAAGAGATAGCAAAATAAACGTGTTGTGCCAAAAAAATTATTAAATAAAAAACTTCTCCCTAAACATCAATTGATAAGATATTTATATAGACCCAAAACTCTAACTTGTAAAAGAAAGATAAAATCTTAATAGAAAGAAAAATTTCTTAATGGGAAATCCTAAAAATCCTAAACGGATTTAAAAATCCTAAAAAGATAAAGTCTAAACTCACATTTAAAAAGAAAAAAATTAAAAAGATAAAATCTAAACTGATTTTTAGAAAAGAAAACTAATCCTAAAAGTTTAAAACAAATAAAAGATCAAATCTAGAGTTTTGATGATCTAGTTCGAATGAACCATAGTGTTGCAATCTAACCGTGCTAACCCTATCAGGAGGCCACGGGTTGGTCATCTTCCTTGTCGGTAGTCTCAATCTCCCTTCTCCAAGGCTCAAAAGGGAGGTTGAAGCTCGATTTCTTCTCATCACAGCTTAGAGGGGAATATAGTTGTATCGGAAGACATAAACTAATCATGTTGCTAGATGCTCCTACATCAAACGCCCCGGGTTGAAAAAAGCTCATCCTTAAATTTAGAGTAGTGTCAGGTGGTCGCCTAGGAAAAAGATCATCTGACATCAATTTGGCAAAATCTTCAAATAGTTGCTGAACTTTAGGAATCTTCGTCGATCTGCTGATGAGCATGACATCGTGGATGCTGCTCTTGTCCATCTTCAGATTCCCCAAGCATTTCTTTTCCTTACAAATTGCATCTAACTGTGATGACACCAACTTGTTCTCTTTAATTTTAATGGGATTCGCAATGTCCCCAAACATGATTGTCCAAGGAGGCTCTAGTGGATCACAAAAAACCTCCCCCATGATGATAACCTTAGTGATTCCATAAGAAAATGACCATTCTGGAGAAACTTCACATATATTGAAACGACGTTCCTGTGAACTTAAATCTGTTGCAAGAGAAGCTCCAAATTGACTATGATAAAAAAATACTAGAGAAATCTAGGAAATTTGTATTATTTTCCAGAGCTATGGAGATAGTTTCGACCCAATTAATTGTCCTATAAAGATCTATGTTAAGATTCGTATCCTGCATAAAATTATCAACAACGGACTTAACATCCTTTCCACTTTCAAGTTTAGATTCCTTATTTTATACCTGTGAAGTTTGTAGTTGTTCCTTATCCTTTTCAAGTTGATGATCGAAGGTTTGCTTGATGACTGCTTGCTTCCTCAAGTCAAGATCTTTCTCACCATACTTTAAGATGTGATGCTCATCTTTCATCACTGCAATCTCCACATGTTTTTCCTCCACCTTATCTTTGTTCACCTTTGACACTAGTTCAATGTCTGGGTCATGTAGATTGTGATAGGGGTCAAAGACATTAAAGTCATCCCTCTCTGGAGATAGCTTTCCGAGAGGGAGAGCCATAAGATCGAACTTGAACTTTTCATCGATATCATCCATATCAAAATCTTGATGCTCATCCATATCAGCATCTTCAGTTTGTTTTGCTTCTTCCTCAATTTGAAGATCCACACCAACTTTATTGACAACTTCATCCACTTCATCATCATCATAATCATCATCATAAAATACCTCATCATATATTGGTCCACCAGTTGACTCGGTCTCATCTTCGTCATGCTGAATAAATTGGGACGTCGAATCAATGCAAGGTGAGATGATGGAAATTGGGGCTTCATCGATAGATAAACCAAGTTGTTGATTGCCATCGGACAAAGTGGATTTCTGATCTTTGATCAACACTTCATCTAGGTCTATCTCCTCTTCGTCAACATCATCATAAACTGGATCACCAAATATTTCAATCTTGTTGTCATCTCCACCGCCTCCTATGATTGGACGATCGGAAGAGTAGGATTGGTCATATTCGATATTGTCGAGGTCCGCATCTTCATGGTTGTCTCCCCCGTAGTAGGAGGAAGGGGGAATGTAGAGGCACTGCAGAGTCTGCGTTCTCTTGCAGTTATAGGTGGCAGGAGCAGTTGATCTCGAATTTTTCAAAATCAAACTTGTGCTTCGACATCTCTCCTCGATTGGAAATTAATAAATTTTCAAAAGGAGAATAAAGGAACTTACGACTTTTACGATCTTGCGCTGCTAGACGCTGGAATAACTTTGTGACTTGTCTCTGTAGATCTTGAAGTATCTCATCTCGAGTGCTACGATCACGGTGTGAGGCTTCCTCAGCCGGAACCTGCCTATCACAACCACGATCACGACCATGACGATGATCCATCAGATCTGTGAGCTGACTTTTATGATCTTGCACTGCTAGACGCTGGGATAACTTTGTAACTTGTCTTTGTAGATCAAGAATCTCGTCTTGAGTGTTACGATCATGGTGTGAGACTTCCTCTGCGGAACCTGCCTGTCACGACCATGATAACGACCATGACGACGATCCATCGGATCTGAAAGCTCTGATACCAACTAGGACGCTATTATCCTATGGGGCTCTGATAGTGATTATCCTGTGGGCAATATTGAATCCATTGGTTCGACTATAAACATCAGAAATAATCTTCTAAAATCTGTTAATTTAAAAGAATAATAAAAGATAGGAAAATAAATAGCACTATCAAAAATATTATTAAACCAAAAACTTCTCCCTAAACATCAACTCATAAGATGTTTATATAGACTCAAAATCCTAACTTGTAAAATTAAGATAAAATCCTAATAGAAAGGAAATTTTTTTAATGGATTCAAAATCCTAAAAATTCTAAACAAACATAAAAATGTTAAAAAGATAAAGTCTAAACTCACATTTAAAAAGAAAAAAGAAAAAAATTAAAAAATTAAAAAGATAAAATCTAAACTAATTTTTAGAAAAGAAAACTAATCTTAAAAATTTAAAATAAATAAAAGATCAAATCTAGAGTTTTGACGATCCAGTTTGAACAAACTATAATGCTACAATCTAACCGTGCCAACCCTATCAGGAGGCCATGGGTTGGCCATCTTCCTTGTCGGTAGTCTCGATCGTCCTTCTTTAAGGCCCAAAAGGGAGGTTGATAGCCTCAATTTCTTCTCATCATAGTTTAGATGGGAATATAGTTGTATCGGAAGATATAAACTAATCATGTTGCTAGATGCTCCTGCATCACATCCCAAGCTAATGCAAGAGCAACCACCACCATCCATTGTGATCTAACTCAAGTTCAACTTGAAAAAGTTGGATCATTTAAGGATGCAAAGGAACTTTGGGAGAAGATAAGCACTGAAAACGAAGAAGCTAAATCAAAACAGGTTAGCAACACCACTCTTATGGCTAAATCAGGTTCTAAGGACTTAGCAGATGAAGAAGAACTTGAGTCAAAGTTTGAACCCAAACCCGAGTCAAAGTTTGAACCATAGTCAAAGTCTAAACACAAGTCAAAATTTGAAACTGAATCAGAATCAGAACCTGAGTCAGAATTCGATCAAACAAGTTAAAGGTAATTGAGTCAAGTAACATTATTTTTAATTCAAATTTATTAATTAAGAAAATCTTTTATGTCAAAAATTTGGTGTCTATTATACTTAGCATAAATCAATAATGTGAAAATTAGTCATAAAATAGGGTTACCTTTAACTAAGTTCATTGAAGAACCAAGCTTGATCTTATTAGGTGTTAAGAAAAATAGTGCATACACACCTAATCTACCTTATTCATCACCCAAGTGTCTTATGACACCACAAGAAAACCTCGAAATAGCGACGAAATTAGCGAAGGAAATTTTTTTCGTCGCTAATATTAGCGACGGACTTTAAACTTGCGTCGCTAATGGTGAAATTTACAATGGAAATTTAATTCCGTCGCTAATTAGCGATGATAATTTTAATTCTATCGCTAATTAGCAATGAAAATTTAATTCCGTCGCTATTTAGCGACAAAATTTTTAATACCATCACTAATCTATGGGACGGCTATTTTAGCAACATTACGACTAATCTAGCGACGGTTTAGTGATGGAGTTAAAAATTTCGTCGTTAAATAGCGACGGATTTAAAAATTCCATCGCTAAATAGCGACGGAATTAAAATGTAGTCGCTAATTAGCGAAGGAATTAAAGAATCCGTCGCTACCTTACGATGGAATTAAAATTTCATTGCTATTCCGTCGCTAAAATCATGATTTTAGGTCTCCCTACCCGATCCTTTTCTTCTCCCCGTGCGCGTTTCTCTCTCGCTCGCTCGCCCTCTCTCCCCCGTCGTTCTCGGCTCCAGCTCCCGGTTGCTCGGCTCCGGCTCCGGCTCCCGCTCCCACTCCGGCTCCGGCTCTGGCTCCCACTCCCGTTCTCAGCTCCGGCTCCCGCTCGCGGTTACTCTCCTCCGGCGATTGATCCTCGCTCGCAGCAACACTGATTGTCTTCTCCGGTAAAGGTAACCCCTCCGATTACCTTAGCTTAGGGATATGATTCCTATAAATTTAGGGTTCATAATGCTAGTATAATTTAGATGTGATCAGTATAAATTTTACTAAGTGGCTTAACTATGATAAATTTAGTATAAATTTCATTATATGATTAGTAGAAATTTAGATTGTGATTAAATTTGGTGCTGATTAAATTTGGTTATAGACGAATTTGCTTGTGATGGTTTAGGGCTTATATTAATCTTGAATCTGATTAAAGTTTACTTATGATGGTTTAGGATTTATAGTTATTGATTACTAATTATTTTCGCTCGTAAGTAAATAATTATGAGATGTTAAAATATGTTTATACGTAATCACTCATTAAAATAAAATTAAAATAGCTTAAATAATAATGAGTTTAATTCATTAAGTAAATAGTAATGAGTGTAATTCATTACTAATGACTAAATTAATTAGATAAGTGGCTTAACTGTGCTAATGAACATGGTAAAAACATATGTAATCATATTCCTTGTCTTGGACATAATTATACAAACAAGAGGATGGATAGAGATCACATGTATGCAAATTAAATTGTGCATGTTCACCTCATGCTAAATCTAGTGATGTGTGAAAAAATAATAATGAATCTTGTCATCACATATAACAGTTTGTTGAAACACTTTGATTCCTCATAAAATTTTATTTTTCTTTGATAAAAAATAGTGAAACAAACTTGCTTACAAAATTTCATCATTTTTTGAATTTTATGAAATTAATAGGGCATTTCTGAAGTTCGTATCAAAAGGTTAATTTTAGCTGATTCTCAGTACCAGTCGACTGTGACAGGAACCAATCGACTGGCACCAGTCGACTCTCGCTCGACTCCCACTCGACCAATCTTTCTGTGAACTTTTTCTACACGGACCAGTCGATTGATAATTTCTCAGTCGACTGGTTCAGTCGACTGATTTAGTTGAAAAACCTTATTTCAGAATACTCATATTACTTGATGAGTGATTTTCTTGATTCACTCACTATTCATGATTACTGAAACAAACCATACAGTTTATACATCACTGAAATCTCTTGGAAGCTTGTCTAATACACATACATACAGTCCTTATTAGCTCTTGTCAGTCCCATTGGTTCATGAAAGATCAACCACAGCAACTATAGAAAGATTTCATTTTTATTTCGAACAAGCTTTGTGTTATAATGTTATTTTGCAGATATAGATATGTCCGATCAGGCAGCAGCACCCGGTGGCCGGACTGTTTTGTGAGTTGTTGGAGGGTGGTAAGTATTGGTGTTATTAGTACTTTTTAATTCATAAAATTTTTTATGACATATGTCTAACATTTATATGTTTTATAATGCAGTTTCACCCTAGATGGTCACAAAGTTGTAGCCTATATATCATCTAAGTTTCATGAGAGAGTATGTCGTTCAGGTCATACTTGGAGGCATGTCGACGAGGGCATGCGAAGCTTTTACTACGATGAGTTTGTGGTAAGTCATTTTAATCAACAATGAAGTTGTATTATTGTTTCTACTAATTGAATTTTTTTTCTTGCAAAAAAAGTATACTTGGGAGCTAGGACAGGAGAAGGAATTTAAAGACACCTGGAATGTTGCTTGTGCCAAATTGTATAAAGATCTGTTTTATAAATGCAGAAAAAGGGCATCAGACCATCTTTCATCCCAAATAAGATTTGGGATGCATGACAAGCCATCTGGTTGTAGAAAGATGGCAAACCAATGCAATCACAGCTCGAGCGAACAGAAACACCGAGCTGGCTAGCCCTAGCACCAGATCCACAAAGCAAACAACTAGATTCTGTTCCATTGTGGAGCATACCTTGGACTTGATAAGTTTACAATTAATATATTTATATTAGAATTATTTAATTAGTAATGATTTGATTTTGATTTAATTATATTTTTTAATTTTCAGAAGCATGAGTTACAATGGCCTCCTACTTGTTGGGAGATTTTTACGAAGACACACAAGTCCAAGGATGGCACATTTATCGATCATCGATCACAGGCATTAGACGTAAGATTTTAAATTTTAATTATATTTAACATTTTAGTATAGTAATTATTTTTTCTAATTCTAAATTTTATATTAATTTATTTTTAAATAGGCTGAAATGTCTATTAGAGTTGCACAGACGTCTACGCTTGCTGTTGAGGGAGGTGAGAGGCAGAATCTCTCAACCGACCAGTTGAATGAGATATATTATTATGAGTCGGTGGGAGGAAGAAGAGCTCCACCCTCTATGGTCTAGGGTCCCAGGCGAAAGTCGTATATAATTGTGTGATGACCCCTAGAGCCAGGGGTCGTCCCAGTAGATCATCTGTTGTGATAAAAGCCCTACAATAAGAAAATCAAGAATTAAAAAATTAACTCTCCGCATTAGAGGCTTCATAGATGTAATACCAGCAATGGGTTTGGCAGATGAAGGACTTCATGGATGCCATGGGTCCGACGCCACAGCGTCCACATGGTTGGACTGAAGATGCGGAGACTCAAGACCCTAATACCCCTGATCAGTAGCTGCCTATGACGTATGTTAACATTTCTATTGCTTCTAATTTTTTTAGTTATGATTTGTAAACATGCATTTTCCAAATACCTTGTTATCATTAATTTATTATTAACTTATCTTATATTCTTTTTGTAGGATTGGATATTTTGGCTCGGTTAGTTTAGATATTTTTCCTAGATGTGATTGTATTTAAACATTTGATACAGTATCATTGTATTGAGATATTTGTAATCAGATATTTGTATTGTTGTTTTGGGATATTTGTATATATTATCGATGTGGTTGTATTCAGATATTTATTCGTGTAGTGATTATATTGTTGTGCTGTAGATTGTTTTGTGTTGTATTATTATTGTTGATGAAATTGTAAATAGGAAATTTAGATAAATAAAAAAAATTATAAATATTAGCGACGGAATTTTTAATATTTCATCGCTAATTAGCGATGGAATATTAAAAATTTCATCGCTAATTAGAGACGGAAGCACAAAATCATTTGCGGAAGCACAAGAGGGGGTGAATAGCAAATTTCGTCGACTAGAGGGGGTGAATAGCAAATTTCACTCTTTGCCTACAAAATCATTAGCGGAAGCACAAGACAAAATCAAAATGAACTAATGCTAATCCGTTCGATTTACTTGGTATTCACCTCTACGAGGTGACTAATCCAAGGATCCACACACACACAACGATCGTTCCAATATGAAATTTCTCCTTCTCAAAACACTCTTTGAAGGTGGAGAAACATTTACAAATGATCTCTTCCTCTTACAAAAATGAGCAGTGAAGGTTTAGGGGAAGAGTTTTGAGAGTTACAGAGCTTGAAGATCGTGCAAGAAGAAAAAGTGAAGAACACTTGCATCTCCAAGCTTCAATCTGTCTTTTTATATTTTTCTCGATACCAATCGACTGCCTCAGGTATCAATCGACTGGTGGGCTTCAATGGCTTTTGTAGATTGCATTTTAATTCTCCAGTTGTCAGCCCAACGTTCATATATCAGTCGACTGATGACTCCACCAATCGACTGGTCAGTCGACTGGTCAGTGATTTTCACTCGATCAAACTTTCTGAGTGTTTAGGATTAGGACACTAGTCGACTGATGGGAATATCAGTCGACTGGTGAAGTTGAAAATCACCTTTCAGCTTCCTTCTTTATCCCTTAGCCTTGACTCACGCCTTCAAACATCTTCCACAAGCCTCATGCCCATCCTTGCATTTGCTTGAGATGTTTCCCTCAGCTTCGTCATGCTAAGTCTTCCTTTTGTCAAGAGGTCGCACCTCCAAGACTTCACCATTTGCCAATAGGCTGCGCCTCTGGGACTTCACCATTTGTCAAGTCTTCAAATCTAGACTTTCCTGTTTACTTAAACCACACATGTTAGATCACCAACATTGCCTAACTTAAACTCATTTAATCAAACATTAAAATTCAATGATACTTAGGGCAAAACTGCACTAACAGTGGAAACTAGGCAATGGAAGTCCTGGCTAGAGGCTAGGCAGATCTAACTTGGAGGGTTAGGTGGAAAGTCCTAGTCTTGAGGACTAGGCAGGAAGACTTAGCAGATCAAATGCACCATGTTGAAGTCTAGGCAAGTCAGATGGACCAGATGTCTAGTAGTGGAAGTCTAAGCGGGTCAGGTGGATTAGATGTCTAATAGTAGAAATCTAGGTAGGTCAGGTGAACTAGCTGTCTAGCAGAAAATCCTAGGGGTTGAGGATCGAGGCTAAGTAGAAGTCCAACAAGTCTAGAGGATTTGGTTGGCAAGCAGATAAATTCTCTCGAGTGGAGTGGATGAGGGTGCGCGTTCTCGGTAAGGGAACAGTAGACGTCGGTCTGACCCAGAATTTCATTGGAAATCTGAAGTCAAGACCAAAATAGTTGTTAAACTATTTAACTTTCCTGTTAGTTTTTGGTTTTGTGCTAACTTGTAATGCAGGAAAGGAGGGGTTGGAACTTTGTGTTCTGGGCGCCCTTCTCTGGATCTAGACAATTGGACTCCAGGCACCCAGATAGGATTCCAGGCGACTAGACGTCAACGAAACGGGGCCAACGAAGAAGTGAGGTGGCAGAGTCCCAGTGGTCGAGACACCTCATCTTTCAAGCGCCCCGGATCTGGATAAGGCATTACGGAGTCAAGGTTCATCCGGAACCTCCACGTCAGCATAGAGGCGTCCGAAAAGGGATACAAACGCCTGGATATGCCGAGTCAATAGTGTCGATGGTGGATCGGCGGACAGCGTGGAGGCGTCTGGAAAGGCTTCCAAGCGTCCGGAAGGCCTAATAAAAGACCCTCGAGGGAGACCCCTTAAAGCATCATTCAACACTCAAGCGATGATCGTTTGCACGTGAAGCATCAACTAGGAATGTCATCGTAACGTCGAAGAGTTGCACAAGAAGTCGACATCTTCACTCCTTCAGTAATTGTGTTTTGTACTTAATTATCATTAAGACAGTATCGTTGTTATTGATCTTAGATTTGTAATCGCTAACTCCCTTTTGTAAGAGGGGAGTTATATAGTTGATTGCTCATCGAAAATGGTCATTTGATCGTGGGCTTTGGAGTAGTAGTCTATGGCTGTGAACCAAGTAAATATTGATGTGCTCTTTCTTTGTGTCTTTTATTATTCCGTTGCATTCTATGCTTCTTTGATCACAAAGATTTATGAGCATTTTACGAAATTTGAAAATGCTTTGAAAGAGCTATCCATCCCCCCCCCCTTTAGCACTCTGAATGATCCTACGCGTGCCTTGGCCCTCCTTCTAACTTCTTGCTAAGTCTTTTTAGGGGTAGCTGACTTTTCTGTGGCTGATTTCTCCGTAGCTGACTTCTCCGTGGCTGACTTCTCTATAGCCAACTTCCTATAATTGACTCCCAGGTGGTTGACTTCTCGATGACCGACTCCTTCAGTCAACTTCTTTCACCAACTCTTTCGGCCAATTCCTTGTTGTAGAGTCTTCGTTGATTCAGCACAAAGTCAACAAAAGTAAGTTTCATGGGATTTGACCCTTTGTATTCAGACAAAAACATTTTTCATTAGAAACAAACAACAACCAAGCCTTATCCCACTAAGTGGGGTCAACTAGTGATTAACAATTGATTTTCCATTAGAAACATAACAAGAAATATATAAAAGAAGGCGAGTGAGAAGATATACTGAGATGGGGTAACATCTCTTCCTACTAATCAAGATAATTACTTGGTGAATAACTAACAATGGCATGTATGTGCTTGCACTATGCATGGCAACACTAAACATGTTTACGCTTGGGATGAATGTGCCCGAAGAGACTAGTGGTCTTTAACTAAGAGAGGCTGAGAGGGGGATACTAGAATAATGCCCCTCACAATCTTAGTATAGTATAATTTTATAAAAAACATAAAGTTATAACAAATACTCTGATCTTATAAATTTAATTAATTATTTCTAACCTATGTGATGAAGGAGAGACTTGGTGTTGAAATCATCCCGGTGTAATGCGTATGTTTACACATTTTGCAAACGTGTGGAGCGGAAATAAAATAAATAATTAATAGTAATTATTACAACACACGCATGCATATAGAAAATAACAAGTGTAGAAGGCATGATAGAAAATTAAAATTTTTACAGAATAATAAATTATTCTAAGCGTACCTTTTCGATGGCGTTTGAGCAGGATTGGTATCAATCGAGCGGTCCTTGTCGAAGTCCCGCCTCTATTGGTGATCCACGTCAAGTTCCCGTCTGGACAGCTTCGGAAGCCACGAGTCGCGTCATCGTCTTCGGTACTAGCCGATGATCGATGACGATCGAATCGAGAGAAGCCTTATTCCGGAAACCACGCAACAACGTTTGTCGCGATCATTTCAGGGCTTTCTAACTATCATCGAGAATCGTATTCTCGATGTAATTTTTGATGGTCAATCTTTGACCGCCGAATTAGGACAAACAATCAAAAATACTTTCCGGCGAAGAAGGAATAATCTCCGAAAACTTCGTAAGTTCCAGGCTACGGTAAATCCTGATGCCAAAATAAACTAGTGCCTTGTGACAATGACTCCAATAGCGATTTCATAAATCACGGGAAGGAAAACAAAACTAAGCCTTTTCTCCTCCTCTCCCATACAACCACAACCGAAATAGAGCACACAAACAATCCATACAACCACGCCCGATCACAATCGGGAAGTCAAAGCTGCTCATCCTCTGCCGCATGTGGGTCTCGGTTGGCATGCTTAGGAGACCTTGGCTAGCGCCGTGAAGGATGAGCGGTGAAGGATGGCTGCGGCAGGTGCCGCGCATAGGAGGCCAGTGCCACACAGAGGAGGGTTATGCTGCGCTCCATGAAGAAGAGGAAGCCCACGCCGCAATCACCAAGTTGTGACTTGCCGGAAACCCACTCTACGCCCACTGGAAGCAACGTCGTGCCCGTCGGAAAACACCTTCATGCCCACCGTGCTCTGTTCTTATCACTAGCAGAGGTGCAGGCGCCGCATAGAGAGACCGGTACCGCGCGATCTAGAGAGGCGAAGGACGGGGTTGTGTTAAAGGTGAAACTATGGCGTCGTAGAGCAGGGAAGGGGATGAAGAGCTAGGGTTTTTATTGCTCTCCCGTGGCCAGGCGGCGCCCCATGCGAAGGAGGAAGAAGACGCACACAGCCTAATCGCACAATCGTTGTATATTTGAGGAGTTACAGTAGCCACCTCAACTAAATTAAGATTATTAGGGTTTTAGGGGGTAGTGTGAACTAGACCACCTAAACCAGATGAAACGAGTTGAACCGAATCATGTTACTGTAGTAAATCGGGTTCAAACTTGGTTTGCTGGGTTCACTAACCAAACGAACTCCGATTTGATCCAAATCAGTTTTGTTCAATTCGTCTTCACAAGATGAAACTTTTCATCACATCCATTCTACCAAAATCTATTCCTTTGTGAACTAAACCAAGTTGGTTCAATTTTGATTCAAAATCGAATCATTTGGTTCAGTAACCAAATGGTCTCTTATTTAAACGAAATCAGTTTCGTTTGTTTCATCTTCATAAGATGAATTCCATCATATTGTCCTTTGTCTGATCCAACTAGACTTTATTTCTCTTGTTCTAAGAATCCAATTCTCAAACTCATTTTAAGTCCTTCGGAGAACTTGTAGTGCGTGTGACACAATAGGTTCCCGGTTATGTTGGTCATCCGTAATTAACCATTAATTATGAAACAATCATGAGTGGCACCTAGTAGTACATCATGATCCCCAATTGATAAGAAAATCAATGATTGATTCCAGAACATCTTCTAAACCCTTCAGCAGCTCCAATTAAACGTGACTCGTTCCTTTCACCATCTAATACCCGCTTGGTTCAGGATATGGTCTATATGTCGGTCCCTACTAGGTTGACTACGTCACACCTAGCCCAATCTGCTTTCTTGTCCTGTGGATTCAAGTTACTTGTACATGTGTCCAAGAGTACCGTACTCTTGACATGTAATGCTTTGGCCAAAATTTTTTAGTAACAATCCTGATAAGCGGCCGCAAGGTATACGTCTCCTTTTTAAAGGAGCGGTGAATCCTCTGTGGGCTATTCAAACACCTTCGGGCACTTTGACTTATACCCAATCATCTCGGGTCCACACCTCCTCGGAGATGCTTGCTTAAGATGTCAAAGTATAAGCCTCAATTACCAAGGTGACTTGAATATCGCAAGTCAAAGGAAATTCACACTTAAGCTACACTGAGATCTTCATTGACATATATATATATATCGAACCATATGAAGTCTCAAGACATGTCACTCCAATGAACTGGTTACTTTTAACCAGCATCCACGTTTAACTCTCAACATCTAATGTCAACAGCAATGAGTATAGAGAGACCGGTGCCGCGCGATCTAGAGAGGCGAAGGACAGGGTTGTGTTGAAGGTGAAACTATGGCGCCGTGGAGCAGGGAAGGGGATGAAGAGCTAGGGTTTTTATTGCTCTCCCGTGGCCAGGCGGCGCCCTATGCGAAGGAGGAAGAAGACGCACACAGCCTAATCGCGCAATCGTTGTATATTTGAGGAGTTACAGTAGCCACCTCAACTAAATCGAGATTATTAGGGTTTTAGGGGGGTAGTGTGAACTGGACCACCTAAACCAGATGAAACGAGCTGAACCGAATCATGTTACTGTAGTAAATCGGGTTCAAACTTGGTTCGCTGGGTTCACTAACCAAACGAACTCCGATTTGATCCAAATCAGTTTTGTTCAATTCGTCTTCACAAGATGAAACTTTTCATCACATCCATTCTACCAAAATCTATTCCTTTGTGAACTAAACTAAGTTGGTTCAATTTTGATTCAAAATCGAATCATTTGGTTCAGTAACCAAATGGTCTCTTATTTAAACGAAATCAGTTTCGTTTGTTTCGTCTTCATAAGATGAATTCCATCATATTGTCCTTTGTATGATCCAACTAGACTTTATTTCTCTTGTTCTAAGAATCCAATTCTCAAACTCGTTTTAAGTCCTTCGGAGAACTTGTAGTGCGTGGGACACAATAGGTTCCCGGTTATGTTGGTCATCCGTAATTAACCATTAATTATGGAACAATCATGAGTGGCACCTAGTAGTACATCATGATCCCCAATTGATCAGAAAATCAATTATTGATTCCAGAACATCTTCTAAACCCTTCAGCAGCTCCAATTAAACGTGACTCATTCCTTTCACCGTCTAATACCCGCTTGGTTCAGGATATAGTCTATGTGTCGGTCCCTACTAGGTTGACTACGTCACACCTAGCCCAACCTGCTTTCTTGTCCTGTGGATTCAAGTTACTTGTACATGTGTCCAAGAGTACCGTACTCTTGACATGTAATGTTTTGGCCAGAAACTTTTAGTAACAATCCTGATAAGCGGCCGCAAGGTATACGTCTCCTTTTCAAAGGAGCGATGAATCCTCTGTGGGCTATTCAAACACCTTCGGGCACTTTGACTTATACCCAATCATCTCGGGTCCACACCTCCTCGGAGATGCTTGCTTAAGATGTCAAAGTATAAGCCTCAATTACCAAGGTGACTTGAATATCGCAAGTCAAAGGAAAGTCACACTTAAGCTGCACTGAGATCTTCATTGACATATATATATATATATCGAACCATATGAAGTCTCAAGACAGGTCACTCCAATGAACTGGTTACTTTTAACCAGCATCCACGTTTAACTCTCAATATCTAATGTCAACAGCAGTGAGATCAACTTCTTAGCTAACCAAGGAGTTCAAAACGTACTAGTCTCGACAGAATCGATGACGTCCGTGCTCATCAATTTCTCGACTAGGGATAATTCTAATACATTCATAATTACACGTGTAGAGATGCTCACTAGTTGTTATCCAATCACAAATTCACTCACGCTATGAATCATATTGTGAACATTCAGTATTTGAGTTTAAGATCCAATCAAACACATATGGAATGTGCACTCAAATAGTGAATTGCTACTTATCCAATAAATAGTATAACCGTAAGGCGATTGCCTTAGGATACCTCTCAAATCTAACACTTGGCACAATGGTAAAGTTACTATTGTGTGATCTTATGGTCACAGGTTCGAATTATGAAAATAGCCTCTTGCAATACGCATATGCAATAGATCCAATATAGTCCCATCCTTCTCCAAGATCCCGCATTGTCGGGAGCTTCATGCACGAGGCTACCTTTTTAATTCTAACCTATCTACATGGTTCTTCTTCCTTACCCTATTTGAGCTCAACTCATGTAGGAGGCATTGATATGTGTGATTCATATATAATTTTTCGGTATTATTTTGCATGTATTTGCATCATATCATGAGCACATTTTATATACTTACATATCTTTTGCATCATTTTCATTCTCTTAGTTTAAAGAACTACTCTTCACATTTTTTATTGATAGGATGTGAATTTGGGACTTAATTGGAGTTAAAAAGCCTTAGAACGAGAGTCCACGGCAAGGAACACGCTCTGACCGTGTCTCATGATACGAGTGTATTTATTAAGTTGAAGTTAGATGCAAAACAGAGTAGCCATGGAGTCCATAGCCTTCAACATGCCCAAACTGTGCCCCTAGGCATGATTGTGTTTGACGACACAGCCTCTGACATGCATTAGTCATGCCAACTAGCATAGTCATGTCGCTGCTGTTGGGTTGCAAGGTGCAAACATAGTCCCACATCTAAAGTATATGAAAAAGATCATGGGGTTAAAAGGATGGAAAGTATCTCCATTAGTATGAGACCTTTTGGGGAGAGCCCAAGAACAAAGTCATGAGGGCTTAGGCCAAAAGTGGACAATATCATACCATTGTGGAGATGTTTTGATTCCATCGGTACTAACAAGTGGTATCAGAGCGAGATCGCTCTTCACCGGACTAACCGCCGGATGAGCCATGATCTAGATCTAACTATGTGGTTTGAACCTTAAATAAAGGAAGTGGATGCTCCCGTATCTGAATCAAGAGGATCAGCCACCAAGTGAGAAGTCCTAGTAGGTCGGGTGGACCGAGAGGCAAAAAGTCCTAGTTGCGACTAGGTGGGAAGTCCTAGTAGGTCGAGTGGACCGAGGGGCAAAAAGTCCTAGCTGTGGCTAGGTGGGAAGTCCTAGTAGGTCGGGTGGACCGAGGGGCAAAAAGTCCTGGTGGGTCGAGGATTCAGACATCAAAAAATGACGTTGAGGGAGGCTTGTGGTCCTTTGTTTGAGGGGGCGATTGTTGGGTTGTAAGGTGCAAACACAGTCCCACATCTAAAGTACATAGAAAAGATCATGGGTTTAAAAGGATGGAAAGTATCTCCATTGGTATGAGACCTTTTGGAGAGAGCCCAAAAATAAAGTCATGAGGGCTTAGGCCCAAAGTGGACAATATCATACCATTGTGGAGATATTTTGGTTCCATCGGTACTAACAGCTGCTACCCCGTGGCGAGCTGAAATAGTAGAGCAAACTTGCAGATGTCATAATTTTTTATTCGGGTTGAACTATGGGGCATACAATATATTAAATTGAAGATAATTCAGAAATCTACAAGTTTTGTTCAAGATGGAACTCATAAAAATCCAGTTTTAAGGCCTAAAAATGGCATTTTGTAGCATGGTAGTGGCTCCCCGATAATTAGGAAAGCTTTAACGAATTTTGAAGACTTTAGAGGCTATAAAAGAACCTATCAGACTGTTGTTTGCATCATCTAAGATTTGAGAGTTCTCTCCTTCACTAAGAGGAGGTGTTTTCCCATGATAGGGAATCATAGGAGAGTCGTTCCAAAAAGTCATTAGAGTTTCCGTCCATCATCGAGATTGGAGTTCTTCCGAAGATGTCTCTCAACACATGACTAAGCTTTCTCTTCTATTTTCTTCTTGATTCAAGTTGTAGAATGTCTTCTTTGTCTTTTGGTTGTAATTCCATCTTCATGGAGTAGTACTCTTAATTCTAGGATGAAGGAATAGCCCGACGTATTGTTGATGCTATATTTATTTATTTATTCATATTTTTTTATCGTATGATTTGTTGATCCATGATACAACTTGATTGTGCATACATGATAATAACACTTACGCTCATCTTTATATTTCACAGGATGCGGAGAAGGACTGAAAGGTGAACCCAACTTTCCAACCCATAAAGACCAAGACATGAGTGGTTGTACTTGAAAGTAGTTCAAAACTTCACAAGGACACCATTGACTATCAACTTAATGAGTTTATCCCAATTGGGCATCACAAAGTAAGAGATAGTACTTAGAGGATCATGGGGTATCATGACAAAAACCTCCCTTAGAAAGTGATCATTTTAGTATTACTACCATGAAGTAGGTGTCGCATTTGGATAGACACACCGATATAATTTCAAAAGTTTATATCGGTTATCTCAGGATAGACCACCTGCATACGCATCAATATTGAAGTGAGAAAGTGAATAATATTTAGAGCATTAACAATCATCGCGATGAGACCAAATTTCTAGAATTGCTCTCCAAATTTGATTTTCTCCAACGACTCCTACTTTCTTAACTAGTTTTCTTTCTCTCACGATTCTTATGATTTTTAATTGTTTAGATAGTTTGCTTTGTGATTCTGATTAGTACTCGATTTATAATCCCCGTGAAATCAATAATTTATTACTTTGATGACAATCATACATTTGCGGATTTCTCACATCACTTTTTGACGTCGTTGCTGGGATTATTTAAATTGATATTAGTTCGATTGTGATTTAATTAATATATTTTTTCTTATTTTTTATTTTAATCATTTTTCTCTTTTATTTCTTAATTTGTTCTCTCTTCTTTCTTTTTTTTTTAACTTTTCTTTTTTATCGTCGTTTATTACTATTTTTGATTTATTTCCTTTTCTTTTAATTTTTTTATCTTTTTCTTGATGTCCTTTTTCTCTAACTACTATTTATTTCCTTTTCCTCTTTTATTTTATTTTATTTTTTTATTTTATTTCTTTTCTCTTTTATTTTATTTTTTATTTATTTTCTTTTTTATCTCTCATTGTCTTTTCTGATCTTTTTCTTTTTAGGTGGTTAGCTTTGTGAAGTTCTGATAAATCAAGAGATATTTTTTCATTAGATTTAAAGATTGACATATCTTTTCATAAGAGAAGTTACAAAAACAACTTGAGAATTTTTTATTTAATTTTTTCCTTTTCTTTTTGTCTTTGATTTTGCCAGTTAATCTTTCCTTTTTTATTTCCTTTTTTTTTTTTTTTTTTATTATTTTTGATTTGTTTCCTTTTCAAATGAATAAATTTATTACGCCAAAGATGGAAACTCTAACTCAAAGGCTTCATGAATCTAATATTATGAATTTTTCTAACAATTATAGTGAGATTTGTGATGTAACAGGCCATGCAGTAGATAATTGTCTGATATTAATTTAACCTTCACGTGGAGTATAAGGAGAACAATGGGGTGCCCTCCCCAACTATCACTAATGGGCACAGGATGATCCATATTCGTACACTTATAACCTCGAATTCAAGCATGAACCAAAATCCAACTTGGAAACATTGTTATAGAACTTCATCGCTACATAAACTCAATAAAACGAGGAATTTCGACTGTAGGACCGGTGCGTGCTAGAGGGGATGAATAATGCACGTTCGTTCTATCAAAAACTCACAGTGGAATTAGATAATAACATAGGGGACATATGGATTTTACTTAATTCCTAACCCCTAGGATTAGTACGTCTAAGGTCTATATATAGGAAGGTGCTCGTCTACTAATGGTATCTTTTCTTGAACTTTTTTGGAGATGAAAAACCTCATCTTACAGTCCAATAATAATAAATAACAAATACAAAAGCAAGACTTAAATAAATAATAAACAATCGTGTAGCCGATCTAGAAGTCCTCAAGCGTAGTACACCCTTTCTGGAGCTTCCTCGGTTGCACGAAGCTAGACTCTATTCGCGTTCAACAACACCACAAGATGAAGAAGTAGCAGCATGGTTGATCTCCTTGATGGAGCACATTGATGACCTTATAAAGACTCTTTCGGACATCCTGAACTAATTCGATCTGATCTAGTTTCGTCGATCTTTATCGAGGCCAATTTCACCTTATCCAAGCTCCTAGACCAACCCCAGGCACTTGGGTTCTCCGGGCGCCCTGATCTATAGTCGACTCAGGTTTGATCTGAGTTGGCTCCGAACTTGATTCGGTTGCTTCTGTTTGCTCCTCTTATACTTCCTCAGTCTTGCATCCAACTCTTGGTTCCTGCAAACTTAGCATACAATAAATAAACAACCTAACCTTACTTGTAATCTGTTTGATCTACTAGGCTTTACCTAAGTCTTACCCTATAGATCTAACCTACTAGGCTTATCCGTGCCTAATCTCTGGTAGGACTAGTCACTTAGTAGACTTCCCACATACCAAACATTTGGTCACTCTTGACCTGCTTGGGGTTTCCCTTACCTAACTTCCGGTTAGAACTTCCATGTCCAACTTCACTCACTAGGACTTCCTACTTAGTCTCTAACCAGGACTTCTCCTGCCTAGCCTCCAACTAAGACTTCTCTTGTCTAGCTTCAATTAGGACTTCTCTTACCTAGCCTACAACTAGAACTTTTTACTAGTCTTCTGGTCAATTTTGACCTGACTAGACTTCACTCACATCCAAATATTAGGTCCTATTTGGATCAACCCTTGGTTAAACTGATCAGACCTAGATATATTGATAAACATTGAAATCCTAGAGGTAGACTAGTGCTCCCTTTTTTATATTTGATAATTTTTTAAATTAAATAAGGTTAGGGTTTATTTTTCACTTAAGTTCCCTTCTCCCCTTTTCATATATCAAAAAGACTGTTGCACCAACAATTAAGATATTTTCTGTGGTCATAACTTAGTCTAAACATTTCTTAAAATATCATAGTAGATTTTAAAATAATTTTTAATAAATAATTTTTTAAAAAGAAGTTTTTAAAAGAGTTTTTTAATAGGGTTTTCAAAATAATTTTGAAAGTTTTTTCAGCTATAAAGTAGATAATTTTTGAAAAAACTATTTATTTAACAAAGCAATCTCCTTGTATGTCTTAGGGTTTTACCTAAATTAAAAGAATAATTAAAATAATTTTAAAATATGATTTTAAAATGGGGTTTCAAATATTTTTCAAGGGTTTTTCAAAGATTTATAAAAGATAATTTTGAAATATATTTGTTTTTTAAATTTGGAACTCCCCCTTAATCTAACACTTCCCCTAGGACTCCTTGTTAACTAAAAGGCAATTCCCTATGTGTCTTACAGATTAATCCAAGTCAATAGAACAATTAGCTTATGATTTTAAAAAAAATTCAAACTATGAATTTTAATTGAACTTTCAATTTGGACTTCCTCCTAAATCTAACACTTCTTTAGAGCTCCTTATTGACCACAAGGCAATCTCTCTATGCATTTTAGGGGTTATTCCAAGTCAAAAGAATAATTTATAAAGTATTTTTTAAATCATGAGTTTTCAAAATAGTTTCTAAAAAGGTTTTTCAAGTAACATTTTTAAAAGGTCTTTTGAAAATATGATCATTCAAACATAACCTCCTATCAACTAGATACTCTCTTAGGACATCTTTGTTAACCACAAAGATTTTTTATCTATGTGTCTTAGGATTCTAGATCTAGTATTGACTTAAAAGTTCTATATCTAAGTGTTGGATAATCAATTTTTAAATATATAGTATTTTAAAAATTATATTATAATTACACTCAGCAAGTATGAATTTCAAGTAATTATCACATTTAAAAAAATAATTTTAGAAAATAATTTAATAATTTTTCAAAAAATATTTTTAAAGCTTTGTGACTGAATAGATTTTATCATCTCACTCATTCTAAGTACTTCAATATATGGCATACAATGGTTGCCTTATAGGTTTTGTGAAATAATTTATCAATTTTATCTTTATTTATCTAAGTTAAGTTTTAACAAATGTTTGACCTTGTGTTAGATTCAGGTTTAACCATCATTTAGTTAAGTCTATATTTCAAAAATCCCAGTTCTGATTGGGCCCCATCCAAGTCCTGTAGGTTTCTATAATGCTCTTCAACCTCATTTGCTCTAAAGTCTTAAATTTAAGGTCTTCCTTGTCGTGCACAATCTGTTTCCATAAATTGAATCAGTGTGTCAATTGGCATGAACTTATAACTTTATGTAGGAAGCTCAAAATTAGAATTGCACATTATGTCTAATTTTTTTACACTCTTCTCTTCCACTCTATGTTCAACTTTCAGAATCCTATAGATTTATCAATTAATTTTAGACAAAACTCATTGATAGTTTTAGAGAGTTTTGACAAGATTTAGTCAAAGTCTTATAAATTTCTACAAAACTCTTCAATCTCATCATGTCTTAAAATCTCAAATTCCTAATTTGTTTTCAAAAATAAAAATTCATATAGGTGGTGATACTTTGATAAAATCAATACCAAAGTGATAATATTTTTTTTTAAATCAGCATTATGATAGTGATGTTGTGACGAAATCAATACTAAAGTGACAATATTTTAATCAAAATAGCATCTTTTGCTATGCTTGATATTTGGGGCGATTTCCCCCTGTATTATTTTCTTCCAAGTCATAAAATGGTTATTGGAGGATGAAAGTTGTTGGGCAAATGACTTTTACCTCCTGCGTGCAAAGATCCTTGCTGATTTTTAACATTATGCTCTATCTATGCAAAAATCATCATCCTTAGGCCAAATGTGACAACAGGGCTACGGTTCTGTCCCCTTGAGTTCACAATACATGGTCTTGCGCGCAGGACCACTTGTTTGAGTTGGAGATGGATATATTGGCCTACCCTGATCGCTTCGATCCATGCGAAGATGACTAGCTTCACAAGATGGGCTAACGAGTTGCTCGAGAGAGATGCATATATTGGCCTACACTGATCGATTTGATCCATGCAAAGATGACTAGTTTCACAAGATGGGTTAACGAGTTGCTTGGGAGAAACGACCATTTGATGGAGGTTCCTCCGCTGACTGCCACATCCACCTCGGCAAACTTCAGGATATCTCCAAGCACAAAGACCAAGATATTTGTTTATTTATTTGCTGGACAAAAAAATTGATAAAACTAAGTACATTGGCCAAACATCATTTTGCAGAATTCTCCATTTACTCCAAACAGAATGATGATAGGACAAACTCTATGTTTCTGGACACTATGCAAGAATTATTGAACAAAATATGCCCACAAAATACTATAAGGGTCACATATGGTACACCACCAATACATGACTGATCGCACAGGGAGGAGTAGAAATGGAGTTTCATAAGCTGATCAGCTCAATACTTCACTAAGGTCTATAATAGCTTCCCTGATGGGGTGGCGGAGGGTAAGGCGATGGCATTGTATATGGAGGTGGGGGATGTGAACCTTGTGGATGTTGGTGTGCGTTGTAGTATGGTCCACGCCATCCTGGATATGCTGGTTGCCCATATTGATGGCTGGGTGACTGTTGTGGATGCTGGTATTGACCAGTTGGAGCCAGGTAAGCAGCCTGCTGGGGCATGGCGTACCCAGGGTAGGGATGAGAGTATCCAGGCCTTGGCTGTTCCCCAGGAGGGTGATGGAAGGCTGCCTGAGGGTGTTGCGGAGTGCTTTGTTGTTCAGGCGGTTGAGAAGTATTCCTCTGTATTCCAGGCCTCACATCAGCTTTGAAGCTGAGTCCAGATAACTGCCTCTGCACATCCTCAATCATTTCCCGGCATTGAATGCTTCTGGTCATTGTAAAATCGCTGCATTGCTGCTTTATATTTGTTATAGCATCCTGAAGCACAATGGAAGATTACTTGAGTTTTTGCCACAATGCATCAGTATCCGCCCAAGCCACAACAGTGTCATTCATGGTTATTCAGGTATAAATTTATTTCAAAAGTCGTCAATTTTTCAGGAGAGTATTTAGAGTCGGATATATGAAACTAGCATACCTGAAGAGTAACATAAAACTTCAGCCCTTCGTTGATGTTCTCCTTGATTTCTCTATACTTTGCTACTGCAGCAGCGATCTGTTTGTAGCACCTCTCACGATCAGCTGTTGAAATTGGTTAGAATATACAAAAAGATTCAGTACTGTGTTCAACATTCCAAAAGAAGACATCGTGTACAAAAGGAACTAAAGCACAACCTGGGGCTACAGCTAGGTCAAGTCATATGTAGCCCAACTACCAACTTGTGGCAACTACCTACAGTTTGATTAATAACTAGGTTATTTTAGGCCTCTTATATTATATAAACTCAAGTTTCCGTTTTATCTTCTTTTAGGCCTCACATCTTCAAATCTTAATTGATTCACTTGTCTATAAATGGAAATGATCTGCAATCCTTAAACATGCTCTTAATCTCTTCACATATTTTCTCCATTTTAATCATCTGAGGCTCTACACTCACTAGGGATGTTAATGGGGTGTACCTGGGCCAAGCACAGCCTGGACCCGAATCTGCCTATTATCTCACAAGCAGTGTATGGCCGGGATGGTCAGACCCAACTATTGAAAGGTTGTTGTCATGGCCCAAAACACCTGAATCCTAAGTGCGCACAAGCTGGGTCTGGATTTCCATTGCCAGAAAGGATCGTCCTCAAGTTAATTTGTTAGGTCAAGATTTTTAATAAAAAAACTACATGAGATCATTTTAGGGTGAGATGAGATGCGCAAAAACATGATCCTCATTTAATGAAATTACACGATTTCAATTACATATGGAAATTACTATTGCTGCAAGTTCTATTGAAGTTAATTGTCCTTACAGGTTTTGACTACTACTACCCCTACGATCTGCAGATATCACCAGCTAGCGCTTGGCATCACCACCTCATTCAAGGAGTATTTGTGGAACCTATGGCCACAATCTCCATAGGGAGAATTACATAATCCATGTTTTTTAGAGGAAATTCAATGGTATTCCACTAATTCTGTGACACTTGTTCTCTTATTAGTACTGGATTGATTCCATTGAGATATATTAAAAGTTTCATGAGCCAATTCCAACAAAGGGACTAACTGGAGCTGGCACAGCTCTAGGCATTTTTATATAGAACAAAAATGGAAAAATAAATTAAAACTAATTATATATACAAAGATTTATAATGCTAACAATATTGAAGCTAGATTATACCTCTTTCTATCAAAGAAAAGTGACTAATGAAGACAGTTGATTTTACCATGGCAAAGTAATATTGAATAGGTGATTGAGAAGGATGATTTGAAACTGGAGATGAATAACAGGTGGGGTGGGGTGTCCTTATAAATGTGTGGTCATCTCAATTGTGTGGGTAGGGTATGCCAATCAGTCCAGTTGAGCAATAGGTCTAGACGGGCTGGATCAATTTGATCGGGCAGGTTAATTAATTAACGTAGTTTGAGCAAGCAGATCAGTTGACCTGAGTTGAGTGAGCCAGTCGATAGATCTTGGAAAGTCGCTTGATTTGGGCAGGTTGAGCAATGAGGTTGTGCCATCTGGGAGGTCAATCGATCCGGTGGAGTCTATAAAGCCAATTAGCTCTAGTATTTGGTTAGTCTGGGACTACCTAGGTCATTATGACTAGCTAGATCAGTATGTTGGCCAAGTTAAACAGATGTGAGCCTTAGTAGTAAGTAGTTAGAGTGGGCGAGTTAAGTGGGTCGGGCTAATCAGAGCGGAGGCAAGAACACTAGGTGGTCCAAGTGGGCCAATTGATCTAAACAAGTTGGTTTGTCAAAGCGAGCAAGGTAGGTTGGGTAGTATGATCAATCCACATCAATGAGGTTCATTCAATCGAAGTAGTTGAGGCAAACTTACAAACAAATATGAGCATAGAGTTCATGGACAACAATAGAGAATGGAGGGAAGAGGGGGTTTTTACTAACAAGGATAGTGTACTTTAGATACAACAACAACCAAATATTTATCCCACTAAATGAAATTGGCAACATGGATCCTCCTATATTATAGGGCTTGATCCACTACTATATCATCATCTATATTTAAATAAATTTTATATAATTTTATTGTTACTAATCAAGTCTTTTTTTTCTCCTCCTTCCTAATATGGGGGAAATAAAGTTACCCTCTATTTAAGAAGTTATTTTTCTCCAAATTGTTCATATATTTGAATGACTAATAATTATTTTGTATTGTGAATTATATTGAACCGTGAAATATATTTAAAAAGATCTATTATATAGTTGAGCTTGAAAAAATATGTAAAAAATATAATATTATATTTAATAGCCTAATAGTATTAATACTATAGATCAAGTTGATTTTTCGATGTATAATAGAGATATATAGGTTCATATAATATATAAATTATTCTTTATTTCATTCCATCAAAAATTAAAATCAAATGAACTAATGAACTTTAGTTAACAAATGTTTTTGAGAGAGAGGAATCATTATCCAACAGATGATAAGTTCTGATATGACATTGACTTTTAAATCACGTTCAGTTTCAACTTCATTCTCATTGTGTATTAAAGTGACAAGACTTACTTTTCTCAATTATTATTAGGTGTTTAGTCCACCTTAATTATTATCAATTGTAACTCTAAGTGAAAAAAAAAAAAACTTTTGCAGTACCATTATTTCATTGACTTTAAGATTCCACTTTCTTTGACCTTTATACTTCTCTCATATAACATAAAATTCATACTTTCTTTCCTTTTTATTGATTTTGGTATAGAAAACTTCTGATATGAGATTGACTTTTAAATCACAATCAGTTTCAACCTTATTCTCATTGTGTATTAATGTAATGACTTATTTTTCTCAATTATTATTAGGTGTCTAGTCCACCTTAATTATCATCAATAGTGTGTCTATGTGAAAAAATGTCATCATTTCATTGACTTTAAGGTTCCACTTTCTTTGACCTTCATACTTTTCACATATATCACCTTAATTACTTTCTTTCCTTTTTATTGGTTTTGGTTGAATTTCCAATACATTGAGTTTAATTTAAATTTTTCTTAGTTAATTTACTTGGTTAGATTTAAGTTATTAGTTTCTTTCTTTTTTTTTTACAATTATATAAAATAATATTCGTATTAAATCGAACCAAATCATCATACTTCTTTTCATTTTCAGCTCATATGTAAAAGACCTTGTTGTTTTATAAGTAAATCATAATGTATCACATGATATAAATCTTGCATCATCCGATTCTGATTTACCTAGTGATCTAAGTTGGGAAAATTGACCAATTACACCAGGATAGTGTCAATGTGTGGCCTACAAGTTATATAATAAAGAAAATATAAAAAAACAAAAAGAGAAGAAAATTCATTACCAATATAGAAAATGTTTTGCAACTGAGCATCATTAATAAATGATTCACCAACTAATAGCATAATTAAAGAAACCGTATAAATAAACTAAATTGAGAAAAAAAGGCATCAAAGAGCAAAAACATACCTTTGTAGTCCTCCAGATTGAAAACAGCAGAAAAGTCTTCATTTTGTGCCTATGAAGAGCAACATGGAAAGCAACAATACTTAAAGATATAGAGAATATGAAATAAAGTGGGAAAACACGTTTAAAAAAAACATTCATGCCTATAGATGGAAATTAAATGTTAGCAATGAAAATGTTACAATGGCATTTTTTTTGGAAAGAATAACAGATTTCTTGTGATGTGCTGCGAAGGAAATGTGAAAGAATTGAAGAAATGTGAGAATTAAAGATTTCTTGATATGATGGCGTTTTTTGAATTAAATATTTCTTGTTAAGTAAGATGTGAAAAAAAAATACTTGATTAATGACAGATAGAACTGTAAGTTTGATTTTTAACTGTAAAGCAGCATAAGACTTGGGCATGGCTCAATAGACCAACTATGAAGTAAGGCAACCATTAAAAGATGTAAACTCTTGAAATTCATGTATCTAAAAGTTCAACTGTTAAATTACCCACTGAAGGATGCATGAAATTGTCATGTAGCACCAATGAATGTACTTTCGCACGAGTTACGAATCAGGATTAGATGTACACTTTTTGAAGGAAAATACATAGACCAGTATACCACTAGCAAAAGTCAAATACCATAGTTAAATAGATATTGAATTCAATTGCCCAATATCAAAAGAAAACAGATTCCATGTTTTTTATCAATTCAACATAGTCAACCTGAATTTTGAAAATAGCTAACCTGAATTTGAAGCAATAATTGTTCCTGTGCCTCAATATTCTGAGCAATTTCTCCACATATCTGATCATACTTGGATATCTCCTTCCTAAAGAGATCTTCTTGTGATCCTGTGCTTGACATCAACTTTGGTAATATATCATCCTGCAAGAGATAATAATCGTGATTGAAATCAACTTGCAAGCTTTAGGTAATTTTTAGTCAGAAAGCAATTGCATATGTTAGGGTATGATCATCACTTTTTTATCCACCAGAATACACCAATCACCTTAAGTCTAAATAATTGATGGCACTCCGTTTTATAAAGTCTAGTGGGGCAGCCTATAAAAATTTTGTATGCAACTTGATATGATCCAACAATTAATGACAATCCATCATTCAACAAAAATTTAATTCATAATAACAGAAAACACACAAAAAACCAAAAAAAAATAAAAAGAAATATTAATTTGCATAAAACCTTTAATATCAGATTATAAAAACTTGTCAATCTGAAGTATGCATATAACAACAATTTCCAACATCAACATTGCTGTCTACTTGTTTTAACTCTCCTCACATAAACTAAAACCCAGTGAGCATATTAATTATTTCAGGACAATGTTAATGGAAACTATCGATTAAACAATCCAAGCAAGATGAGAAATTAAGATTCCAGCCTTTCTATTCCCTTGGAACAAGCATTTGTGGGAATGCCATTACTATAGAATGATGGCAAACATGAGGAGAAAAAAGAAGGTCACCTTTCTCTTCATCTCTTTCAACATGTCTTCAAGACCTGCCCTCTGTGCGCTTAGATTCTCCAATTGCCTCTAAATAAGAAAAAATAATAAATATTTTACTCATAAGACAAAGCATATATAAAAAACAATGAGACGAGAAAAACAGAGAAATGAATAGAGGATACTCCAAAACATTTTTGGGTTAATATCTGAAGCTAAACAGAATAACATCTTGAATGAAAGTCAACAAGAATAATAGACCTGATATAGATTTTATAACATCACAACAACATTTAATGAGAAATATATATATAGCTGAAATGAAAACCACCTTCTAGCTTTTAACTTTCAGTTTCAATTTAACACACTGATATTTTAACAATCAAGTTATGATAATGGAGTGGTGCTATAAAATGACAAAATTCCTTCCTTATAAAGCTAATAAAGTAAAAGACAATAAAAATTGTGATAAAACTAGTCCACTGAACATTCACCAAGAAAATAAAAATAAGAGCTTGCAGGTTACCTGTATCATCTCAATATCCAGAAGATACAATTCAACAAGTGAACTACCATAAATCCAAATGAATCCCAATAAACAACTTTAATCTACTAAAATTTATCAATGTAAATACTCCTGATTCATAAGTTAATTATGAAAGATAAAAAATAAATTTTTTAAAAAAAGAAGAAAGTAGAAGAAGGATAATTCAGTAGAGATCAAACATGGAAAATAACCAACTCTTAAAATTGAAGTTCACATCTGAAAATTCTGCAATTTTTCATGAACACTACCAGGATAAATATTTAGGAGAATAATACCAAGCTCTGTTTAAGTGCTCCCACAATAGCATCTTCATTGCCATCCAAAGACATGATAGGCCTTGCAAGACTAGGTAATGCAGATTCAATCTGAAAAATGTTTTTATAGTCAGCTCACGAAGATCAAGACTAAAAAAGAAACAAAACACGAGATGAAAAATCTAATAATGGAAACATCTTTAGCACAACAGTTGAAAATCAAAAAGAATTTTAGCAAAAGAACCTTGGCAATGGCCGGAATAAAGAATATATTGAAAATAAAGAGTAAACACTAAAAGATCTAATTGTTGAAAGGTTCCACCGAAAATTGAATTTTGAAAAGGACATTACTAATTAGAAAAAAAAATAATTACTCAGAAAATGTAGCTGTGAAAACTAATAATTCCTTGTTAGTGTATATAAAAGAATCTGACTTGCTACTCTAACTTATTATAGCAATGAATATCGATTTAATAAACAACAATAATCTCTCAAGAAAATTTAATTTGTCTGTTAACGTTGCCCTAAGACAATTCACCTGAAAGTGACCAACAGTAGAATAAATGGTGAACAAAGAGGCATGGATAAATGATGAGCATTGTTTTAGAAGGTGGCTGCCTAGGCTGTTTTGGCAAAGGACCACTTCACTGCTTCGCCTATGCCTAAATTGCTAGATATTCTCTACCAGACAGCCTTTTCAAACAGCAGTCTAGGCCATCCCAGTGGCACCTAAGGAGTCTAAGAAAGTTTGAGAAAAGAAATTAGAACTTTTTTATAAATTGCTAGGCTATTTGATTTTAGAAAGTTCCCCTTATTTTCTATCCTCCCATCCCATAACATTGTCACCTCCCCTTTTTCATCCAATGTTGGCAGCCTACATTTTCAACCATCTTTTCTTCCTTCTCTTCCCTAAGCATGTTCTCCCTCTCCTGTTGTCTTTTTTCCACATTCATTACTAGAATTTTCATTATTTAATCTCTCATTGAATCTCCACACACTTGAATATATAATATATATATTTATTTATTTATTTATTTATTTTGTTGAAGTTTTTCTTGGTTGCAATGTGAAATATGAAATGTGTTATGTATTTAGTGTTTACTTATCAAATCATTTATTTGTAATTGTAATCTTAGTTTAATTTCCTAGGCTGCTACCTACTACTGTCTATGCACTAGGCAGGAGCAGACTTTCTACTGCTTTTTAATACCATGATGAAAAAAGTAGACCGCATATCAATATGTATAATCTATAATAAGATTAAATTTCTCATAGAAAATAAAAAGATTGTGACTACTCAACACCGTAAACATAGTTGTGTTATTATTTTTGTTTTCATAATCAATTTGTAAGAAGAAAGAAACAAGAAGTACAGTAAGCATACAGTCACCATCCTATAAGTGCAATGAAATTTTAGTAGCATGTTTCGAACTTCAACTAAAAGAAGAAAAAATAGATTTTATGGTTTTTTTGTGCAACTAAGAGAAACGAACTTCTGAAGCATTGTTGGCAACAGAAAAAAATAGTACAAGTTCATAAATGTTGTCTTGTTTGTAGTACCTTTCGTGTCAATGCTTAAGCTTATGGTTTTCAAAAGTGAACCAGCAACAAATAAAGACACAATCCTGCATTTAAAGAAATAAACCTACCGGTCTGCGGTTAAGAATTGCCATCAGTTCCAAATTGTCCCTTATTGACCGTTCTATCCTGGCATCGCTATCTGCAGCTTGCTTAATATTTGCAGCGAATTTGTTCAATCTATCCTGCAGGTTCTTTGTCAGGGTGCTTGATTGAGGTCTGGTCCACTTTGTTCCAAATTGGGTTCGAAATTGTGCATCTTCACTTGCTTCCTTCTGCAATAACTCTTCAGTCTGGACCAAGAGCTCCTGATTAACTTGCCTCAAGTCTCTGAGTTGCTGTAACTCAGCTTCCAGACCAGAAGGGCCACCACTAATCTGGACTGCTTCAACATCTTCCTTAAGTTCTACAGGCAAACTAAAGTTACCTTCCAAGGCTAAGATAGACTCAGGAAGGTCCATCTCCTTAAGTTTAACTCTAGTTATTTCGCTTCCTTGCTGCAATTTCTCTGCCTGTGTCCGAATAATGTTGTCTACCATATCAGTGTACTTGGAGAGAGCCTTTGTGCTGCTGTCCGGAACAATCCTAGAGAACAGTGTCTCCTTGCTAGCATCAAATACTTCAGCCATCGAAGTAGGTTTGACGAGAGAGGCAGCAGGTAAAGCAGACAAGGAACTTGCTTCAGGAACCCGCATCAAATAGACCCGATTATTCTCCTTCACAGCTCTCTCCAAGTTTCGGTTCATATTAGTCTCTAGTTTGTTGACAGCATCAAGCAAAGGTTGAGCAACGCCCCTTACAGATTTTTTTGCATCAGCAAGGGCATTAATCCCAATCTTGAGCCTACAAATCTCTTCAGCAATCTCTTCTTTCTCATGAAGATCCAATGAACATCTATAGCAAGCTTCCGCATAGTATTGGGCTGCCTTAAGTTGTACATGAGAGATCCATGTACGATCAAAGTGCTGATTGAGTGGTGGAGCATTCAAAGTTGCATGAGTTTCCTCATAATAGAGGCCAACCTGCAACAATAAAGGAATTGAAACAATTTTATGTATGTCATCTCAAACAAGGCTGTAAGTGGGTTAATTTCCTGATAGAAATTAAAATGCAGTAGAATGAATTGTATCCACCTATAATATGACCATTTTAAACTTCCAAACACATGATTTCATTTTGTCATATTGCCCACATGTGTTTTCCTCCATCAGCACTTTACCATCATCATTATTAACATGTGATTTTATCCACAAGAGCAGAAAACAAAATTATCAAATTCTTCTAAGTCAAACATTTGATTGGTTTGGACTTTATATATGGCAATACATGAATTGATTATGAGGCACCTAAATCAACAAAGTACGACAAGGAGTTTACAGACAAAACAAGGGTGCAAAATAACAAGTAAATTCAGTGATGTAGATGACAGATTGATAGTGTTGTGTAAAATGACAATCTAAAATGTGGGAAAATTATATTTGTAGTTTTTGAAGAATTGTGATTCTTACAATCCAGAGAAATGCTAATAATTACACAAATTATTTCCCAAAGAAACTTTAAAAAAATTCATTAAAAATGATTTAACAGAGGAGGCTAGTTTTACCATGTTTTCCTAGGATCAAAATGACTAGATATGAACAAGATAAACAAAATATTGTGCAAGATGGCCACAAAGTTTAACTTCCAGGTATTGCGATTGATGAAATTAGTATGTTTATACAGTGAATACAAATTTTAACCAACATTAACCACACATACAAATATTCGGCATTTCATGTATTGGTCATTCACGCAAGAAAAAACACACGATTATAATCAATGTTATACTCAAATCTGCATTTATGAACTATCTAAATTTAATGACAGTACTCACCAACTCATAACAATCTAAACAAGATCTGTTCAAGTTCAAAGTATAACCAATATAAAATTCAAAGAAAATTACTCAAAGATCCAAATAAAAGGAAATGTAATGAAATAAAATATCATGCAAAATAAAAAATATAAGAAAACCTAAAGGGATCATCACCTGGCGAGCAACCTTAGAGCAGAGGGCAGGTGGTTTGGCGTCGGCGATGACCTTTTCAAAGAAACACTCCTGAGCTTGCGCTAGCATTAGCTTCTCCAGCATCCCAGCGCATTCAACGGAGAGATCGACAGTGGCTCCGCCAGCGGCTGCCCTGCCTGCAGCGTGATCCTTGAGATAGCCGAACGCCCCAGCTGCACTCTGGAAGGAATTGCAAGCCTGTTTCAGGCCCGCTGCATCAGTCCGATCAGCGGAAAGCGCGATCTGGCTGTTGACAGCGCCAAGGTTGAAGAGGATGGCGGCTTTCTCGAGATGGATCGACTGCTGGGAGGCCTTCTTGTTGGGCTTGAAGGCGTCGAACCAGGTGAACGTCAGCGAATGGACATGGGCGCGGTCGGGAGAGATAGGAAAGCGGGGCTCGATGACGGAGAGGGCGCGGTAGTAGGAGAGGAGGAGGTCGCGACGGAGGCTGGGGGAGGCAGCGGCGTCGGGGGACTTCTCGAGGTCGAGGCGGAGCTGGCGGACGGACTCGAGGTCGTCCTCCGCCGCCTGAGCCTCGCGCTCGCCGTAGGTGGTGGCGATGTACTGCCGGAGTGGCCGGTAGATATCGACGGTGGACGCCTTCTTCTCTTGCACCGCAAGCATCACGTTGACCGCCGTCGCATACGACATCGCCGATCGCGTCGCCGGAATACAGATGATCCGTCCGACGTATGGTGTTAGTTCTGTGATTTGGAGTTTACTTGCAGGCGAAGGTGAGATTTGGGGATAGCGGAAGAGGAGGAAGATGCAGTTGAGGAAGAGATGATCGAGACTCGAGAGTTCGGTGGAAAACAAAAGGGGCTAGCTCTTTAGGATTCGTGCGGACATCTAAAGACCCCCATTGGATCTGTCGATGCCGTTCGGGATTTTACAATTTACATTTCGGCAATTTACCGTATGAAGCATTTACCATGCGAAGCACTCTGAGAAATAATCAAAATTTGCATGAAACTTCAATATTTATCAACTTCCACGCATCAGTCCCCACCCAATTGAATCAGGTTTTTTTTATAAATATAATTTAGATATAGATGATTTTTCTTTGATTTGCCTACTGAATAGGTTCAAAGTATAACTTATCCACATTTAATTTATGCACATTCGAAATTAATTTTTTAATTTAAATAGAATCGAGTCTAAATAAAACTTAAAAAGTTTAATTATTATTATTATACTCTAGTGACATTTTAAGTCTGTGTATTTTTTAAAAAAATATTAAGTTTTTTAATAACATTAGTAATTTAAAAAAATATTGAGTTTTTTAATAACATTAGTAATTTAAAAAAATTGAGTTTTTTTAATAACATTAGTAATTTTATTTATTCTAAATTTATGTCGTTAAACTCTTACGTTGTTTTAGATTTAGTACTATGCTGTCTGGAAACTTGGAGACGGGAAACGAGAAACGCGGAAACGGAAAACGATAATAGTTGAAGTTTCCGATTTTTAGAAACATCGAAGACCTCATCAAATACTGTGAATATTTCTTAGAGACATAAGTAAGACCTTCATAGAGAGTTTAATGTTATGTAAAAGTATCGTAGCAATCAGAAGTGATTTTAGATTTTTTTTAAAGGCATTTTGATAAAATAGATGAGTTTTGGGGATTAAATTGAAATTGTCTACATTAATAAATAAATTAATAACTGCAAGCAAGCTTCTCCCATCTCACCACCTCCGCTCCACTCGATCGGCTAACTCTCACATCACATCAACATTCCTTTTCCTTTTCACTTCCCTCCATTGGAGACCATGGCTCGCTTCTCCCTACTCCACCATGGCGGCTTCGCTCCGTCGCCCACCTCCCGCTCCCTCTGCCACGAAGAAGAGGACAACGAGGAGGTAGAGGAGTTCCCGAGCTCTTCGCCCCTAATCCTGCCGGGATCGGACCGGGAGAAGGGGGGAAATCGGCACCAACATTATCACCATTCCTCGGCTACGTCCACGCTGGTGGCAGCCTCCACCATGGCGGCTTCGCTCCGTCACCCACCTCCCGCTCCCTCTGCCACGAAGAAGAGGATGACGAGGAGGTAGATGAGGAGTTCTCGAGCTCTTCGCCCCTAATCCTGCCGGGATCGGACCGGGAGAAGGGGGGAAACCGACACCAACATCATCACCATTCCTCGGCTACGTCCGCGCTGGTGGCAGCGATGAGGAAGTCCTTGGTGATCTGTAACGTCGGCGCCGACGAGGGCTACGGTGTCGCGGTACGTCACACGACGCGGTGTTGCTAGGGCCGTTTCTTGTAAGTTTCCACATATGGAAAGTTTCTCAGCGTTTCAAAAATGGGGACGTCGGTGTAAACGTCGTTTCCAGACAGCGTAGATTTAGTGTCTTTTAGGAATATTAATTAATGACTTTATGTTAAAAGTGTTTTATGATCCTCAATCAAAATTAGTTGATGCCTTTGAAAATATTTTATTCATGTCAAATTATTACAGCTAACTCTATATATATAGAGAGAGAGACCGATGCCCGTGCTTGTTTAATTTAGAAATTAGATTATAATATTAAGTATAAAAAATTTTAAAATGAAAAAATTAATTATTTATGAGGTGTATTGGATTGTTATCTCGCACTTCTTATCCCGCACTCCCCATGAACACATAAGGGAGTTTTTTTTATTTTTTATTTTTCATTTTCTATTTCTAGTTTTTTATTTTCTGATCTAGTTTTTAGAAAATAGAAAATGTGTTTTATATGATATACTATTTTTTATTTTTTTAAAAAAATTAAAAAAATATGTTTAGTTTGTTAATATGAAAAATTATAAATAAAATAATTTTTTAATAAAAAGCCCATTGGAAAAGAAAAAATCATACAAGAAGGGGGTCAAATCTAACCCGACTATGTGGGATCGTAGGGTGAAAAATAAATTAAAATTAATTCATTCAAAAAAATTAGATATCTAAATTATAAAAAAATAAAAATAAAATTTATCAAATAAATAATTATAGTATAATCAAAAAATCAAAAAAGGATCAACATAATTTGATGAAAAATTCAGAAAGGAAAACAAACATTCAAAGGATAAAATACCAAGTAAATCAGATCAAACAGTCTGTTTTTGAGACGCGACCACTAAGACTTCTATCTCACCAACACATTGCTTACGTCGACGGATTAATTCCTGCATTTTGATCCTCTTCCTTGGATGCTTCCTTCACTGTTCCTATCCCTTCAGGAACAGGACTGTAAAAAAGGGTTTGTTACTGTCCTGTAACGATTTCGAGGTTGGATTATGGTTATTGAATTCCTAAATCTGTTCAAGCTTCTCTCTGCTACTCGGATATCCCTCCGTGTTGGGCGCTTGAAATCATGGAGAGGGTTATCTCAGCGCAGGGCCTTCTTTCACTGCCTCCCGCACCATAAGCTCACACCTTCCTGTTAGTGTCAGCCCTTAGTGTTAATCATGAGATGATTGTTTAGGGAACATATGTATCATATTCATTAATAAAGGCAAGGTTTACTTATTATACTTATTTCTTATCCGTGCTATATGAATAAATATAATAGTGTCCTTGAGTAGTAGATTCTTGTCTACAACATATCGATTGGTAGAATTGATAGTAAGAGTCTGTAGACATATATATAACACTACTCTTAACTATTCCTAGTCGAGCATTAATATGCAAGGACAATATTAATGCGTTGAGACTAGCATGTAGGTCAATTGATTACTTAATCTCACAAGTCATGGATATGTGATATCACGTTGACACATGGGTACATATTAGAGACTATGTATTAAATTGATCCGCCATGAGAATGTTTCATGGATCGTTATATGAGTGTCATAAACATTCTCATGTGACTATTAGTATGAATAGTCCTTAAACCTGAAGTCACTACGGTTCCCTACATAATGAGTTGTATACTTTGGCTTCGTCAAACGTCACCCGTAACAGGATGACTATAAAGGCGATCACTAGGTATGTAATAAGTTATGCGAAGGGATGTGAGTGATGTAGATGGGATCTATCCCTTCCATATGACGGAAGTGATATCTATGGGCCCCTTGATAGAGTAGGACTGCAAAAATGCATGATCATGCTCGAATAAGTCAATATAAGATATTGAGCTTATTTGATTGAGTAGTCTACTTGGAGATCAAGAAATTCATGATTAATAAGAGGATGACACGGTCTATGCCTCATTGATCAATCTAGATATCAAGGATAGAAGGAATGAGTCAAACAAGATAGTAGTCACGGAAGGTTGTGTCGGATCTCGACATTCTCGTTACTTGAAAAGCAATGATATATTGCTAGATGCCGCTCATTGCCTATGTCTCTAAAATGATTTTAAAGACATTGTCAACGTTACGAGAACCTATTGGGTCACACACTTAGGACATGTGATTTAGAGATGGTTCATGTGATGATCATTAGGCCATTGGGTTGAGTCTAATGTAAATTAGACTCATTGAGTAAGACTCAAGGTAGACTCATTGAATTAGACTAGAGTTGGTCTCAAGTCAATTCGGATTGAGTGAGACTCGAGTTGGACTTAAGTCAATTCGAATCCATTAAGAGGGTTGCATGATCATCATGCATGGGGAGGTATTAATTTCACGGAATACGAAGAGCCAAAACCTTTTATATTCAATGGTTGGATATAAAAGGGGTGTGAGAGGCTTTTGATGAGATCTAGATCTTTCTTCTTCCTCTTCCTCTTCTCTTCTACCTCCTTGGCCGAACCTGATCTGTGACTAGTACCACAGTTTGGTTCTTCTCCAACTCGGTATTCGTGTGGATACCGTGGAGGCGCGAATACACTGATCACGCTGAGATCCAGCAACCTTTGAAGGCAAGAGTTGCTGTCGGGATTGCGAAGGGCTCGCATCGAAGATAACCTCGATTCCAGTAGATAGAATCGACAAAACGAATATGGTTTCGCATGGATCTTCTGGAGGGATCCTTTTTCAGCTGCGTTTATGCGGCTAAAATTATTTTAGGTGTATGCAGATCCCTACACTTCCGCTAACCCCTCCACCACCGACTCCCCTTTGCCACCACCCGTTTCGCCTCCCCGGTCCTCGGCTTTAACTCAAAGGAGAGAACTCCATCGCTTATAAGGCTGAGAGTTACCTTCGACTGCCAAAGGCCGCTCCTTTCCTCTCCGCTTTATGGGAAACAGAAAAAAGGTCTGGTTTTTAGCGCTGGCGTCGTGGTTCCCACCGGAGGCGTCGAGTTCATTGAGGGCGAGGCGGAGATGCCTAAGTTATTGGAGGTTGAAATTGTAGCCCTTAAGTCGGGGGAGAAAATGAGTTGTGTAATGAGGTTACAACGTCGGAGAGAAATTTGGAGGCGTGCGGTGTTACTTGAGTCGCATTTTCATATTTTCTATTTGCCAGCCGCAATTTCTATTCTCTATAAAAATGATATTTTATCATTTTCTATTTTCTTAGAAAATAGCTTCTCATTTTCCAAAGAATGAGATTGGAAAACACAAAGCAAACAATAATTTCTAGGAAATAAGAAAATGAAAAGGGAAAATGACCAAATCAAATGTCCTAAATTTTTCATTTTGAAAATTTTTTTATGTTTAATACTATAACCTAACCTCTAAATCCTAAAGAAAAAAAAATCTCAAATTACTTAATTATAAGTAAAAAAATAAATAAATAATAATAATATGGTACTGTTTCTATTTCGGACACCCGAAAATGATCTGAATGCCTAGCCACTTCTATTGCTCACCCTATGCGCGCGCGCATATATATATATATATATATATATATATATATATATATATATATATATATATATATATATATATAAAAATCATCAATGAATTTAATAAAAACTCATTAATGATTTTAAAGAGCTCAGATTTACTCAAATTTACAATATTGCACTCCTAATGATTCTTTAAACGCATCAAGATTTTTTTTTCAAATTTAAAGTTTTTTTAATTCTATCAAGTGATGGCCCTTGAAGCAACTTTTTGGTGGAAAAAAAATCATTCAGGTACCTTAAAACTCCAAATTTAAAGGGTTATTAAGAGTAGAAAGATGCAAATTTAATATAAATTTAAAATTTTTAAGATCGTTAATGATTATATATATATATATATATAGACTTAAGAGTCTCTAATTAATTTATTGAACAAGAAATCTAAGATCTTTAGAGCTAACAAACAAATTTAGTCGAAGATCATCAAACACTTTGTCACAAAGTTATTGATGGCTTTAAATAGTTCTAAATTTGGGGGAAAAATATGGATGATCAATGTCATGCCCTACGACCGAAGGCGTGAACATCAGCATTGCTTCCAAAATAAACATTCAAAAACAACGAGCCTCAAAGTATAGAAATCATATAAACCGATCTTTATTCCATAAAATCATAAAGATATTCTTGCATCTGAAACTAACAATAACATTGAAAACTAAACTAATAAACAACAGAATTTTTTTCCACGCAATAGCAGCTCCACACGCCTTAGTTGAAATTTCATCATCCCTAAATTTGAGTTTGTTCTTCTTCTTCGATTTCTGTCTCGTTCTTTTCCGGGGAGGGGAGGTAAGGGATGAGTGTAAGGGAAAACACTCAGCAAGCAGGGGTCGATCTGGATAAAATAACAATATACACATATTTAATTTTAAAAAATAGTAACCGACTTTGACATATGTAATTTTTCAAAGATAGCAATAGAAACAAAAATAAAGAACTAAAACAAAATTGAAATATTTTTTTGCTGATTTTTAGATAGAACATAATCAAAAATTTCTCATATAAGCACTAAAAAAATTCTTATTTTCCTCATGGTTGATATCAATCCTCTAAACATAACTAAGGGTAGAGGCAGGTGTTAGCCTACCTGAGCTCATGGGCGGAGCTTACATGGGTCCAGACACTGGCCTAGACAAAATAAATCTACTAGTAGACAAACTCCAATGCTACATTCAATTGTATCAGTAAAAGTTCACTCTTTCTAAGGCTAACCCAATTCTCAATGTCAAAGAACTATAAGATGTTTGAGGTAGGCAGGCATATGTACCTTTGGAAACCTTATCGAGTAGATCATGTGGGTTGGACTCTCCTCCAAAGGCCTAGATTAAATTTTCAAAAAGAACAGTTATAAGGGGAAGAGCAAGAGCATTCCCTATGGCACCCAACGTTCTAACAAAGTATTTCAACGATTGAAAGGTTTGACGAACAAAGAAAAGTATGGTGTATCTGTTGATTTATAAGATTTTGACATTGACAATAATTCTACCGGTTGCGCCTAGGGGTGCAAGTGAATTGAGTATGTTTGTGAGCTTTTTGATCTGTCTCGAAAAATATTTGATTTGTATTTGAAATTATCGAATTCGAGCAAAACTCAAACATGTTCAATAATTTTTTGAGCCGAATTCTAACCCATAATATTTTATTCGATTGTTCACGAGTCACTCACGAGCTGAACTCAAATACAACTGTGGTTATTTTTATATAATTTTAATTTAAATATGCTCAAATTAAGGTTTGAATAATTCGAACTGAACTCAAATTTAAGTCATTTCGAACTATAGTTTGATTCTGCTCGAATCAAAGTTCGAATAATTCGAACTGAACTCAAGCTCGAATTTTATTTCAAACGGAGCTCGAGCCAAAATTATTTATATTTTTAAGCCTTGAATCAAATTCGACTATCACATATATTTTTCGAGCTCGAACTCAAAATATCAATATTTTCATATTATTCGACTCGATTCAATTAGTTTGCACCCCTAGTTGTGACTACGATCGTAAATAGAGTGCTTTTTACCATAAGAATTATGAAAGACAGATTATGTGATCAAATGAGTGATGATTGGATGAATGATAGTCTTACTGTCTGTAAGGTAGTTATTTTGTGATGTTTTATGATTATAAGATTTTATATTTTTTACGTTAGTAATTATATTATTGCCTACGGTGAACCAAGATGCTAACTCCGCCCCTGCCTGAGCTTTAGCCCAAGGGCCCATTTTATTTTTGTTTATATGCAACTGTTCATTTGAGCAGCCCTAAATCTCTAAATCAAATTTCACGATTAGCCTGAGGTCCTTTTTTTATGTACAACTCATATCATCAATCAATCAATCCTAAATTTCTTAACTAAATTTCGTGATCAGTCCTAAATCCCTAAATCTGATTTTTGATCTCGCCGCGGCTGTCATCAATTGACCATTGGAAAAGGAGCACTGCCACCTCCTAACATTTCCTGATTTCAATGCAAATGTAAGATGTTCGTCACTCCCCCTCCTGAATTATTGATGTATGTGATTATTTAGATTTTTTTTTCTAGAATTAATGCATTGGTGAAAAATCAAGGGGGGAAAATATAGATGTTTATCTGATCTCTATTAGTTTTCATCAAATGATAAATATAAATTGTGTTATTTGAGTTTATCCACTTAGTTAATTACTTATGTAATTACTTAAATTATTTTAATGTCATATCAAGAAAGAAAGAGGGGAAATAATATTCTATCATTATTTAAACTAAAAATTGATAATCCGTCATCATCCGAAAAGACTGAGACTAATACATTCATTCCTAATGTGGAGTCTGAACCTCCTTTTAAATCTCAAAGAGTTGAGTTTGATGAAATTTCATTTAAATGAGATCCTAGATTGTGTATTTCGATGTACCGACATCCTATTAATTATTTTGATGAAATTAGACAAACATATATCAAATGAGATCATATCAACTTAAATTGTCGGAGTACCCACGGTTTGAATCAGAAAAGAAACATCGTCAATTTCATTATACATGGTTTAAAAGTTTCCAAATTAGAGTACTCTCCTTCAAAAGATGCAGTATTTTATTTTTCATGATATCTTTTTGAATTAAGTGAAGTACAATAATCTACATTTACAATTGAAGGGTTTAGAAGTTGGAAACACATTAATGATGAAGTCGAGTGTGTCTTTTTGTCTCATATAGGAAGTTCTAACTTAATGCACACTAAATCTGTAAAATATGTTGCTAATTATTTGATGAATGTAACTCAACATAGATAAAGTTATGAATCGAGAATCTTTTAAACAGATTCAAAAGAATCAATTAAGTCTTACAACAACACTTGAGAGCATCTGTTGGCTTAGTTTGTAAACATGTGGATTGAAAGGTCACGATGAATCTTCAGATTCTCAAAATCATGATAATTTCATTGAAATGCAAAAACTTTTGAAAAAAAAACAGAATGCTAGTATTGATGATGTTATCTTAGAGAAAGTTTCGAGAAATGCAAAGTCTACCTCACTAGAAGTTCAAAAGAAAATCTTGTATATTATTCACTATTAGAAAATCTACTTTTAACGATAAAATATTAATGATAGTATCAAATACCGTCGTTATTAATGGTTTAATAGTGACCGGATTTAGTGCCCGTCATTAATGTATATGCATTAATGATGGTATTTTCTCCCGTCATTGATGCTTTGTCATCAACGACTGTGTTTTTTGTTTCGATCGTTAATGTCATGCCTTTAACGACGGGGCTATGCTTTTGAGAGAACAAGTGCAACAAATGATATTCAATATCCATGTGTTAAATGTGTTAATGCACGTTTTGGGTCTACGGAATCGGTAAAAATGCACTTGATTGTTTATGGAATACTTCAAAATTATAGATTTTGGTATCATCATGGAGAAAAGTCGGGGGATGATTTGGAGCTACACTATTCAAAAAATGAAATAGCTGATAATGATGACTTCATGGAAGATCTTCTAAGGGATCTACATCCACATTATGATGATTCAAACCATGCCAATATTAGTGAGGAACTAAATGATGAAGCTAAAAACTTTTACAAATTATTAAATGATTCAAAAGAATCTTTGTACAAAGGATCAAGGGTTTCAAAATTGTCAGCATTACTAAAGTTACTTCATCTCAAGAATGTTGGACAATGGACAAATAAATCACTTAGCATGTTACTGAAATTATTGAAGGAAGAAATATTACCAGAAAAATTTGATCTTCTGGATTCATATTATGATGCTAAAAAGTTTATTAGAGATATCAACTTTTCTTATGAAAAGATTGATGCATGTAAAAATAATTGTATGTTATTCTAGAAAGACCGTAAGAACTTGGATTTCTGCTATGAAGTGTGTGGAATATCTAGATGGAAGGAGGAAAGATATAGTGGGGAGACTTGATTCAAAGCCAATAGAAAGAAGATTCTGAAGAAGATATTATGTTATTTCCCACAAAAACCAAAGCTGGAAAGGTTATTCATGTGTTCAAAAACAGCTCCTTACATGAGATGACACAATGATTCAAGAGTTGGCAGTTCTAAGGCATCCGAATTTTATGACATGGAAATCATGAAAAATATAAAGATTTCTCCTCAGAGTCTCGCAAGGTGATACTTGGTCTTGCAAGTGATTGTTTTCAACCATTTGCAAATGCAAAAACAACATATAACATTTGGCATGTAATCCTTATTCCTTATAATTTACCACCATCGATGTGTATAAACTTGTATAACTTCATTTTATCCATGTTAATTCCTGGTCCAGTGAGCCCTGGAGATACAATTGATATCTATTTGCAACTATTGATCGATGAATTAAGTGAGTTATGGCACATTAGTATAGAAACATTTGATACATCAACTTCTCAAAATATTACTTTATGTGTTGCTTTGTTGTGGACAATTAATGTCTTTCCAACACATACAAATTTATCTGGATGTAGTACAAAAGGGAAGTTAACATGTCCTTGTTGTAATAAGGATACTTGCTCGATGAGATTGACAAATGGTGGTAAAGAGTGTTACATGAGCCATCGACGTTATCCCCCATTAAACCACAAATGGTGCAAGGATAAGGATTTCTTTGATGGTATAGTTGAAATGAGATTGACACCTAAATTATTTTCAGGAAAAGATATTTTAAGTCAAGTTCAGGATTTGGAAGGCATAATCTTAAGTAAGGACACTACTAGAAAGACAAAAATATCTCATGACAAATGGGGTGATAATTGGAATAAGAAGAGTATATTCTTTGAGCTACCATATTGGGAAACATTGTTATTGAGTCATAATTTGAATGTGATGCATATTGAGAAAAATATATGTGATAGTGTTCTTGGAACATTTATGGATATTAAAGGCAAGACTAAAGATAACCATAAAACACATGCCTCGATTTGCAACTTTTGAATATAAGGCCTAAATTACATCCTGTTGCAATAGGAGATGATCTCAAGTTTTCTGCCACACCTTATGCATTGTCCTTTTGGTGAGAAACATCAACTTTGTTTATTTCTTAACTAATTAAAAATGTCTAAAGGCTTTTGTTCAAACATTGTAGATTGTACAAATGATAACGAGAATAAGATTTCGGATTTACAGAGTCATGATTGTCACATCTTACTAGAATATCTTATTCCTCTTGCAACACATGGATTACTTTTAGAATTAGTGTGTGAAGCTCTTGTTGAGTGATGAGATAGGGTTTCTTGCATTTTAATCGATTCAATTTTTGAATTTTGCATGAAAATAATTATTTATTGAATCGATTTGATCATGTTTGTGCTATATTACATAAATTGAGGCTTGATTCTAATTTTCATGATTTAATGGCAATTTTTTGCATTAATTGGGTTTTAATTGATTTTAGGGCTAAATCGGATCAAACTCGAGCTCAATCACGATCAAATCAAGCCAAATCAAGCTAATTTGCCCAAATTGATCAAGCCCACATGAAGGACATGACCTAGATCAAGCCCGATCAAGATCCCTCAAATTTTTGGAAGCCCTAGACTGCCCTAAACCCCAGATCAAGCCTGCATCATCAGATCAAGATTGGATGGCCCAGATTCTGTGATTAATCGGCGTATAAAACCATAGCCTTAATCGATGAACAGTGGCTGGCCGCACTGTTCATCGTCCCCACGAAGCCACCCCTGCTCGGCGACGTAGCTCTACGGGCAGCGCTTTCCACCCAAATTAACTCCATTGTATTCCTTGATCCCTGAAGAAGCTAAAGCCGGCCGATTGGGTATATTCAGGCAGCTGGATTTGGCGCGACGGCGAGGGTTTCACCGGCGGCCAAATCCCTGTTTTCGCGCGTTCCGGCCATCCGCAGCACCATCCGACGCCGCGATTCCTTCGAGGGGTTCTCCTAGGATCGTGGAGCCTCCCTATATCATCATCAATCCGACAGGAGCACGTGCAAGACAGGAAATCCAGTTTGTCATTAGAAAAGCGACTGTGCAGCTCACTGTTTTGGCCGGAGAGGGTTTTTTGGGCAATTCACGGTGCTGGCAGCGAGCAAACACCTCTAGAGACCATCTTCAAGCTTCCACGGGATTCAACAGCTGATTGACAACCAGCCGATGGGATTTGAAGGAGAAGAGGAGGATTTTATCATTTCTGATTTCTGTTTTTTCCAGTTTCTGCAGCTGTATTTCTGAAACTTCAATTTCTGAGTTGTTCCTAATCTAAATCTTTAGCAAATTTGTGAATTTGGTTTGGTAGTTAATGCTTAGTTGTTGTTTAGCTGTGATTCTCTGATTTAAGCTTGCAATTTGAATTTTCACCTCTGAAACTCTAAAAGGTGTTACTGTTGCGTGCCATTTTCATTTCCTTGTATCAGTTAGATGAGTTTGAGTAGGTTAATCGGTGGACTTGATGTTAGTTGATTTAGGTTGAATAGTTACATTGCATAGTTGTCTTGCTAGTTAGGTTTGTTGCTTTTAAATTCAACCACTTGCTTTAGCCTAGTTTCTTTCCTTCCTTGCTTCATGAATTGCACTTCTGTTAATTGCTGATTTTATTGCCTTTTTGAATTTGTGTGCTTACATTCAGGTCCATTGACATTGGTTGTGAGTTCTAAATCCCTACAAACTGAGGAAATCGAATTTGCCTTTCAAAACTAGGGATAGCATGTTTCAATGATAAATGCATAGGTTTGATACCTTGAATTGTGTTGCAATTATAGATTAGTTTATACTTTAATTCAATAATTTTAGTTTTAGTTTAACAACTTGCAGTTTGTTTCATTTACGGATTTTAAATCTACATTTCATTGTAAAACACCAAAACTCCCATTTTTATAAGAAAACCCCAAAAATACGACATCTAAGCTCAATTTAAGCAAGTGCTTACTAGCCCTTGGAAAAATACGACTCGAGACCCCTAAACTACATTTGTTTGTATTCCTCGTGGGTTTTCGATAAATTTATAAATTCTAATTTGCAACCCTACTCGTGACACATTGCAAATCTAGGGTTGTCATTGAGCTATCAATGTTCTTTTCTAGTTTGTGTTCCAAATCACTAAAGATCGAAGACTTGAAACAACTTAAAAGACAAATTCACACTTTGCAAGTTGGAAAAGATTTTTCCGCCCTTATTTTTTGATATCATGATACATTTGTCGATTCATTTAGCGATGGAAGATATGCTTGAGGGGATCTGTTCATTATCGGTGGATGTATCTAATAGAACAAAAGTTACGTACTTTCAAATCATATGTTCAAAATAAAACTCATCCAAATACTTCAATTGTTGAGGGTTATATCTCAAATGAGTGTGTGAGTTTATGCTTAAGATATTTCGACACATCTGGTTGTGGATGTATGGAAAGTAATGATGGTTTATCCATATTTTCATCCATTGAAGATTTATTAGTAGGGATAGCATGCAATTTGGATCATGTTGATCAAGAGCGAGCTCACATCTACATATTAAAGAATTGTGAAGAAGTTCAATAATTTTATGAATATATGAAACTATACACTTATTCTTCCATATAGCTTTTAAGAAGTTGATTAAACTCCAAATTTTCTATGTAGTGACTACTTGCAAATTTATGCTTCTAGTCATTTGATTTTGTCCAATGAGGAATGGGATAGACAATTTATTAAGTGGTTCAAAGTTAGAGTAAGTGACATTTTTAATATATATACATGTTTTTGTTTTCATTAATTAATTATATCTTGAGAGTAAGAATTTTTTTATTCAAATTTGATAGGTCAAGAGGTTACATAAAAATGACAAAAGTAAAAAAATAGAAGATCTACTTTCTTTGTCATGTGGGCCTACACAGGTATGGGAGTCATTTGTATGTTGTAAAATAAATGGATATAAATTTTACACTGAAGAGCACAACAAGGGCCTAAGGACACAAAATAGTGGTATTCTTATGGTTGGGAACTATGCCACAGAAAATATTGACTATTATAGAGTGTTATCACAGAGTATTGAATTAAATGTAATTTCTTGGTGAAAGGCGAATTGTGGTTTTCAAGTGCAAGTGGTTTAATGTGCATTCTAGAGAAAGGGGGATCAAAGTGGATAAATATGGTTTTGTTAGTGTAAATTGTCAACGGATCTTGAAATCAAATGAGCCTTTTGAATTGGCTACTCAAGCATCACAAGTGGTTTATGTGAAAGATAATACCTCAAAAGGTATGGAGAATTAATGTTACTCTTTGTGGTGCATATTGAGACCCTTATATAGACTCTTCCGGGTGCTTGGATTCTTATACCGATGCCTGAAATTGATTCTATCCTTATCCGGTTCCGTCGGTCTATCGGGGTCGATTCTTTCTGATCCGGGCGCTTGGACTATCCAGGGGCGCTAGACCGTCTGGGTGCCTAAAGTAACATCTGGGTGTCCAGATCCAGTTAACTCAGATTTAACCTAAGTAGACCCCCGGGCTTGATTTGGCTACTTCGGTTTGCTTTTCTTATGCTTCTTCAGTCTTGCTACCAGCTCCTGGTTCCTGCAAGATTAGCATACAAACAAACAAGCAACCTAAGACTACCTGTAGCATGTCTAACCCACTAGGCTTATCTCTGCCTAGCTTTCAGTTAAGACTAGTCACTTCTATAGGTAGACTTCCCACCTACCAAACATCTGATCACCCTTGTCCTATTTGGACTTTCCCTTGCCTAACCTTTAGTTAAGACTCTCTTGTCCAGTTTCACTCACTAGGGCTTCTTCTAGCCTTCAACTAGAACTGCCTAGCTTCTAACTAAGACTTCTCTTGTCTAACCTACAATTAGGACTACCCCTGTCTAGCCTTTAGCTAGGACTTTTCCTGCCTAACCTCCAGCTAGGACTTTTCCTTGCCTGGTCCAACTAACTAGAACTTCTTGCTAGTCATTTGATCAAACTGACTTGATTAAACTTTACTCACATCCAAATATTAGGTCATGTTTGGATCAACCCTTAGTCAAACTGACTATACCTAGGTGTGTTGTCAAACATCGAAACTTTAGAGTCAGACTAGTACTCCTTGCACCAACACATTCATGGAGCATTGTAAAGACAATGACATCATAAGACAATTAACAGTTAGTTGATGTCCTCAACATAATGGCGTGACTAAGAGAAAAAATCGCACGATTGTGGAAATGGAAAGGAGTATGCTAAAAGGCAAGGGAATTCCAAATCTCTATTTGGCAAAAACTATACATACAACTATATATATTCTCAATCGATCACCAACTAAAGTTGTTAGAAATAAAACCCCGTATGAAGTTAGGTATAAGAAAAAACTAGGAGTTGGTCATCTCAGAATATTTTGCAACATTGCATATGTGCTTATACCATCGGAACATCACAAGAAATTTGATAAGAAAGGTCAGAAACTTCATTTCATTGGCTATAATGATGAATCAAAAGGATATCATTTGTTAGATCCATCAACAAAAAACTCATTATATTTCGAGATGCTATCTTTGATGAAAAAGTTACTTGAAATTGGAAAGGGAAAGAAGTTGCTGACTCAGGTGCATCTCAGTTTGATAATAGAGTATCATCTCAACCTGATCCATCTCAAGTAAGCCATACTGATCAAATTTCTACACCAGAATTTTCTACAATTAATGAAGAAAGTGACTCGGAAAGTCTCCCAAAAAAATCTAGATTACTAATTGAAATATATGATTCTGTTGAGGTTGGATTTTTTTTTCTTATGAACCTCAATCTTTTGCAGAAGCATCTAAAGAAGAATGTTGGATAAAAGCAATGTATGATGAAATGTCAACAATTGTGGAAAAAAATATGGGAGCTCGTTGATTTACTTGAAGGAAAGAAGACCCTTGGTCTAAATGGGTCTTTAAAATTAAATACAATGAAGATGGATCGATTCAAAAATATAAAGCTCGACTCATCGCAAAAGGATATTCTCAACAATCAGGAATTGATTTTACAGAAATATTTACTCCAGTTGCAAGGATAGAAATGATTCACATTGGTCTAGCCTTAGCGACTCAATTGGAAGTAAATGTTTTCCAACTTGATGTTAAATCAACATTCTTGAATGGAGAAATTCAAGAGGAAGTATATGTTGAACAACCTAAGGGTTTTGAGATCAAATTAAAGGAAAAGAAGACAAAGTCTTTTGACTTAAAAAAGCATTATATGGATTGCGACAAGCACCCCGAGCATGGAATAACAAAATCAATAATTACTTCATCGGAAATGGCTTCAATCGAAGCACAAGTGAATCATCTCTCTATGTGAAGATAATTGAAAAGGATTTCTTAGTCGTATGTCGTTATGTCGATGATCTCATCTCTACTTTGGGACTAATAAAGCTATGGTGGAAGAATTCAAAAATAAAGTAATAAAAAATTTTGAAATGACACACTTGGGACTTATGAAATATTTTCTTGGAATTCAAGTGAAGCAAACATTTTTCTATCTCAAGAAAAATACATTAAAGATCTGTTTAAAAATTTTAACATGAGTCAATGCAAACCGATCTCTACTCCTATGGCATTAAATGAAAGATTTCAAGTTAATGATAATAGTGAAAAGGTCAACACTACTCTCTACAGAAAATTACTTGGTTATGTGATATTTCAACACAAGGCCGGATATCACACATTCAGTAAGTTTGCTCTCTAGATTCTTAAATGAACCTAGCAAAATTCATTTGACAGCTGCAAAAAGGATTTTAAGATAACTTAAAGGTACAAAGAATCATGACATTAAGTTGAAAAAATAAAATAATTGCAAACTTATTGGGTACATAGATAGTGATTGGGTTGGATTGATTGATGATCAAAAAGCACCTTTAGATATATCTTTTGCTTAGGATCTAATGTGATATCTTGAAGTTCAAAGAAACAAAAATCTGTAGCATTATCTTTGGTAGAAGAAAAATATATAGCTATAACAGATAAAGCTGAGGCAAGTTGGATCAGAAGAATTTTGAAATATTTAAAATTCAAGCAAGATGAACCAACAATAATTCATTGTGATAATATGTCTGCAATTGCAATGACAAAGAATCCAATCTTTCATGCATGATCCAAGCATATTGAACTATGACATCACTTCATTTAAGATTTAGTTAATCAAAGAGAAATAAGTATAGAGTTTATCAAGACAGATGATCAGCTAGTAGACATGATGACAAAAGTGGTTATCATTGATAAGTTCAACAACTTCAAAAAGCAACTCAAGAGTACAAATTAAGAGGGGATATTGAATAATATTAATATGTAATCTTTGGAAATCTAGAATTGCATGGTCAAGCCATCACTACAAAAATACAGCCTATTTGTGACAAACTTTTGTGACGAAACATTTTCATCGCAAATTAGGGACAAATTTTGTGACAAAACACGTATTCATCGCAGAAATGCAACGAAATTTATGACGAAAACATTTTTGTTGCCAATTTAGGATGAAGACTTTTTTGTCGCCAAATTTGTCGCAAAATAGCGACGAAAATAATAGTTTCGTCGCCAATTTTGCGATGAAACCTAGGATTCGTCACAAAATAGCGACAGAAATAATAGTTCGTCGCCAAGTTGGTGACGAAACCCTGATTCGTCGCCAAATTGGAGACGAAAGTCTCGTCCGTCGCCAAGTTGGCTAAAATGGTTCGGGTCACGGGTGTGGGGCCGCGGGATAATAAGTTATGGTATTTGGCGACGAAAATATTTTCGTCGCCAAATGCCCTAACTTATCATCTACACGCCCGATCCCCTTCTTCTTCTTCGCGATTTTTCCTTCTCTCCCTCTGATTTCTCTCCTGT